>NC_085996.1:8239521-8539521 GCF_030014385.1 Trichomycterus rosablanca | reverse complement strand
TTGCACTTACAGGCCACCGTACCTATTAGCATTGCACCATTACGATATTAGTGTTGGCTCCCATACTGTCCATCCCTAATGTGATCATTAATGCAAGTGTTTTTTAGAATTAGGATTTGGTTTGACGCATCAGCATGAAGTAAAAGTTTGGGTTTTCTTCCAGTCCTTGGCAGAAAACCACTGTTCCGCCTACAACATATTCATGGACAGTTCTTCTACAAATGATGTTGGGACTTTGGCCTAAAGTGGCATTCCTGACTTTAGAAAATTTACAATTTGCTGTCTGAGATCAGTATGGAGCTTCCTTGACTTTCCTTCTGTGATGCTTGTGGCTAAAGGGTGCAGTCAAACTAGCCTATTCATACTGACAAAGTCACCAGCCATAATTAATCACATTTACTAGTACGGAATAAAGAGGCCATGCCACGAAGACCTTCTACACCACCAAATCAGTAATCTAAGCTGCTGTGTGTGCAGTATATTTTCAGCATGTGTATGTTTTAATGTTTTTAGGAAATCCACAATATTTTTTAGGTTTTGTAAGCTTATATGTTTTTATCCTGAATGCCAGTTTTTAAATCAGCTGAACTGTAAGGAAATATGACGTCTACCAAAGACAACACACCACCAGTGACTTACATTCTAGAGAAGCAGCTAAGCTCCGACAACTGAAAAGTGTCTTGAGATTTAGTATAGACTTAATTATTTTAATTTGCATTGTCTTGCTTAACTCCAGTAAAACGCTTACGTCGTTTGGTTCTATAAGCCGCCTGTTACTGGACCTCAGACAGAAATATTGGATGCTTTAATTGCAATATATTATTCTTCTACGCCATTAAAGTCATCAGGAAACTTAATGTAAACAATCTATAAGTATATTTTTGTCCGTATGTTTTCTTTATTGTAATATAAGACTGTGCACTATGTAATGAATTCAGTGCTCATTAGAATGTAAATACAGATAAACACTAAACATAAATATACCTGCACTTATTGTAAATGCCACAATCTGCTATCTCAGAGAAAATCTTTTAAAGAAAATCTTTTAATACTGAACTAATCTTAGTCACTTTGTTAACAATAAAAATAAAGTACATTTGTTTCTCTAAGTGTTTCTGTTTATTTTACTAGACATGTAATCAGCAGGCTTCTCCCACAGCATGAATGTGACTGATGAGCAGTAAATGAGGTGAGATCGGTTCCTAACAACAGAGAAACAAATAAGTGAGAGTGTTACCACCTGCCAATAGATACTTAGTTACAGGAAAGGCTAATGGTTGAGGAGTATTAGTCCTTGTTATGGCCAGATTATATTCTGATGAGTCTGATTAGGAGACCATGGTGTTTTCCAGGGCCAAACTGGTCTAAAGTTAATTTTATGCTAAACCTATTCTAAAATGATTAGCTTAGTGGTTCATATGGAGGCTGTGTTACAATAAGAGCTTGTCAGTGGGTTAGGGTACCTAATCATAAATACCCCCCTGCTTTTCACCTAATTACAATTCAATGCTTTATCTTCATTTCATTCTATCCTGGTCAAAGTCACAGTGTTCGTCACAGTGTTTCCGAGAATCACTGGGCACAATGCAGTAACAAACTCCAAACAGGACGCCAATCCATCACGGGGCATTAGCCACCCCCACACAGACATAGTCAAATCATGTTTGTATAAAGACACCCGACTATGTACATACAGTGGGGCCAAAAAGTATTTAGTCAGCCACTGATTGTGCAAGTTCTCCTACTTAGTAAGATGAGAGAGGTCTGTAATTTTCATCATAGGTACACTTCAACTATGAGAGACAAAATGAGAAAAAAAAATCAATACTTTGTAACATAACCTTTGTTGGCAATGACAGAGGTCAAACGTTTCCTGTAAGTCTTCACCAGGTTTGCACACACTGTAGCTGGTATTTTGGCCCATTCCTCCATGCAGATCTCCTCTAGAGCAGTGATGTTTTGGGGCTGTTGCTGGGCAACACGGACTCCACAAATTTTCTATGGGGTTGAGGTCTGGAGACTGGCTAGGCCACTCCAGGACCTTGAAATGCTTTTTACGGAGCCACTCCTTCGTTGCCCGAGCGGTGTGTTTGGGATCATTGTCATGCTGGAAGACCCAGCCACGTTCCATCTTCAATGCTCTCACTGATGGAAGGAGGTTTTGGCTAAAAATCTCACGATACATGGCCCCGTTCATTCTTCCCTTAACACGGATCAGTCGTCCTGTCCCCTTTGCAGAAAAACAGCCCCAAAGCATGATGTTTCCACCCCCATGCTTCACAGTAGGTATGGTGTTCTTGGGTTTTTCTTCTTCCTCCAAACACAACGAGTTGAGATTTTACCAAAAAGTTCCATTTTGGTTTCATCTGACCCCATGATATTCTCCCAATCCTCTTCTGGATCATCCATATGCTCTCTGGCAAACATCAGACGGGCCTGGACATGTACTGGCTTAAGCAGGGGGACACGCCTGGCACTGCAGGATTTGAGTCCCTCTCGGCGTAGTGTGTTACTGATGGTAGCCTTTGTTACTTTGGTCCCAGCTCTCTGCAGGTCATTCATCAGGTCCCTCCGTGTAGTTCTGGGATTTTTGCTCACCGTTCTCATGATCATTTTGACCCCACGGGATGAGATCTTTACAGGTAACGAGTGGAGGACAGAAGAGCTTCTTAAAGAAGAAGTTACAGGTCTGTGAGAGCCAGAAATCTTGCTTGTTTGTTCAATTCAACTTTATTGTCATTATACAATACAGGGTTGTACAGTATAACGAAACACTGTATTTGGTTATTGACCAAATACTTCTTTTCCACCATAATTTACGAATAAATTCTTTAAAAATCCTACAATGTGATTTCCTGGATTTTTTTTACTCATTTTGTCTCTCATAGTTGAAGTGTACCTATGATGAAAATTTCAGACCTCTCTCATCTTTCTAAGTAGGAGAACTTGCACAATCAGTGGCTGACTAAATACTTTTTGACCCCACTGTATGTGTGTAGCACTGCTTGGTATTTAAACCATGGAACACAGCAGTAGTGAGCTAGTGCAATTTACCGCTGCACCACCTGAGCGCCCCTACTATTATCTTTACATTTACAAACTAAATGGTATAATCAATAGTTCCAACAACATGATATGGTGTTTCCATATTGAGTCTGAATTCAGAAAAGATGAAATATCAGTAAAATAATGAATACTAAACACTATTAAATATACCACAAAAGTCAGGTTTTGTGTTTTGTTGCTAAAATTAAAAAAAGACATTTAGACTAAATTGTCTGAAATTTAATGTAGAACAAATACTTGACATTTAAAAAATTGGTTTAAGAGGGAGCACACCTAACAATTAAATAAATACAAATTTGCTGATATTAGATGTGTGTATTTTAATTGAGCGCTGAATTTTTGTATTTATTTAAATGAAAACCTTAAAAAATTAGGACACTAACGTCCAGACTATGTACAAGTAATATAGAGTTACACAGAAAGATAAGATGAATGTAGCACATTCCCCTGCCTACATCTGGATTATACACAGTCCGGCGGCATGCCCTCCTGACCTGCTTGGATGTTTTTCAGAGTTAAGTGTAACACAGGCTCTTTATCTCAGATCTATCAGTCAGACTGTAAATATGGCGGTCGATGTAGAGAGACGAGGTGAAAGGGGACAAGACAGAAAGAAAAGAGGGAGTTTAGGGGAAGAGGACAATACTGGTTCTTTATCCTCAATGAGCCTTTCAAACTATAAACATCCATGTCCATTCATCCATGTCCATACACAGACTTCTAAAGTCAGCCCTGGTAAACACAAATACTGACAGAAAAGCTGTAGAGAAGAGTTAATACATTACTACCATTATTATTTTTTTATTATCATTTTATTTTGCAGGATTGTAGAGGGTCTGGTTTCCCTGGAATTACTGAGCACAGTCCAGTAACACACCCAGGACAGAAACGCACCCGGGACAGGATGCCAATCCATCGTGAGGCCTCGGCCAGCCCATAGACCGAGGTCGTAACCATGAATTGAATAAAGAAAGGAGGAAGGGGGGGGGGGATTTACGGGCGTAGGGGGCCTGCCGATCTAAAACATTACTGCCATATTAACATCTAATGGGATTATGACATTATGCAAAGCTAATTGGGGGGGCATCTGAGCATATCTAAATATTGTATATATCTATAATATTATTGTGATTACAGTCTTGCCCCATGCATAGCCAATCATGTCTGTACGTAGACACTCAACCGGTCCATAGCAATGCTGGGGATTGATTTGAACCCTGGATTCCAGCGATAGCTAGTGATAGCACAGCTATTTCTGCTGTTACAGTTGGACATTTAATGTGTGTTCCACGCACAAACAACAGATTTAAACTTATTGGACATTGTTTCATAGATGGATGGACAGATAGACTCAGATAGACTGATAGACTAATGGATGGATGGATGGATGGATGGATGGATGGATGGATGGATGGATGGATGGATGGATGGATGGATGGATGGATAGATGATGGATGGATAGATGATGGATGGATGGATGGATGGATTGATGGATGGATGGATGGATAGATGATAGATGGATGGATGGATGGATGGATGGATGGATGGATGGATGGATGGATGGATGGATTAGATGGATGGATGGATGGATGGATGGATGGATGGATGGATGGATGGATAGATGGATAGATAGATAGATAGATAGATAGATAGATAGATAGATAGATAGATAGATAGATAGACAGACTAGCTTCTAAGTCTTTAAACAGTGGTCACACTTTGATCAGAGTTCGTCCACACACATACACGCATTTATAAACTACAATCCTCCAGACTTTACAACTTGTACAGGATAAATCATGTCCTCTACATGACCAGACTACACTGCTGTCCAATTAACATCCTTGAATGTAAACCAAGAGAGAAAAACGAGAAGTTAAGCTATATGTGTGTTTAACTGGAATTGAGTTCAGTAAAAACAAGAACATGTTCTTCCGATGTGTCTTCCCATTAAGCAAATCACGAACGGACTCATTTTACCTCAGAGGTCTCCAGTGTGCGGCTAACATGACCTCTTAAACCGGATCGTAAAATCCTGAGGGAGAGAAAGAGGGCCAAGTGATTTATTATCCCGACAGGACCAAAAGTCTGAGAGAACAAGTGGTTTCAGGCATTGTTTTGTTTTACTTGTATGTAGCTAATCATGTATTCTCATAGATAAAATGATTTTATATTAAACTATAAACCATTTTCCAGTAAAATGTAACATTTACGAATGTGAGTTAAGTTAATTCTCAAAAACAAACGGTTCCAAACTGTAAAAGCAGCCTAACACTGCCCAACACTGCCCAACACTGCCCTCTGTTGTACACTCACGGGTAATGCAGCTGTGAGGAGTTAAGCCGGTGTGATTTAAACTGCCACACACCTACTCGTTCGTTCACTCATAGGAGCAGTCAGTCCACCTTCTGCGTGTATATTCTGTAGGTAGGAAAAAAACGGAGTACTCAGAGGAAACCCACACAGACACTTTGTGGATGAGGAGAACTTGCACCCAGTTCTGATCTTCAGGTCTCATTATTTCATTCAGTACATTTTTAATCCTTCTTTAATAGCTCTCATATAAAACCTGCATGGCTTTATTCATATATAATATTATCAGGAAGAGTTGCACCTTATTACCAACCCAGCTGATTCACCTGTTCTTTTTTTTTTTTTTTTTTTTAGCTTTTTAGGTCTTTCTAATTTGTCTACAGTCAGTACATGTCAACTTGACTGTATTGTCACTAGGTGGAGTTGTATACATACTAATTTGAACACTTGGTTTTACTAATGAAAACTGGTAGCACTGTCGCCTCACAGCAAGAAGGTCCTGGGTTCAATCCCCAGGTGGGGCGGTCCGGGTCCTTTCTGTGTGGAGTTTGCATGTTCTCCCCATGTCTGCATGGGTTTCCTCCAGATGCTCCGGTTTCCTCCCACAGTCTAAAAACATGCAGTCAGGTTAACTGGAGATACTAAATTGTCCATGACTGTGTTTGATATAACCTTGTGAACTGATGAATCTTGTGTAATGAGTAACTACCGTTCATGTCATCTATGTAACCAAAGTGTAAAAATGACATTAAAATCCTAATAAACAAACAAACTAATGAAAACCAAGTCCATTGCCAGTCCATCACAGGTCAAACACACACACACCTACAATTAACCTGAGTGCATGTCTTTAGACTGTGGCAGGAAACCGGAGCACCTGGAGGAAACCCACATGGACACGGGAAGAACATACAAACTCCACACAGAAAGGACCCAAAACTACTCACTGAACCCAGGACCTTTTCACTGTAAGGCGACACTGCTACAGTGCCACCAATTTGTGAGCAGAACTGTTTAAACAATAATTTACTTAGTTTAAAACGATATGAACAAAAGTATATGGACGCACATTATATTTACTGGGTTCTGGATTTCCAGCCACACATTAGTGAAAAATGTAATGCATCCAATTTTGTAGAAACAGTTGAGGTAATGTAGCAGGAACAGCCATTGGACAGTGAAAATTAATACACTGGAAAAAAGAGGGAATGCAAACACACATGCACACACACAAGGCAGGGGGAAACTAAAGTAGGTGCTGGGAACAAATCCATGTTAAAAGCAATAGATATAGATAAGCATCTTCTTGTTGCTCGTCCAAGCTGGGTTTTGCTGCTAAATACTGATTTATTACTGGTTTAAGCTGGGCAATGTTGGTTTTACACTTATGGTTCAGTTAGAGCCAAAAACCTCTGCTGAAAAAAACAGCATAGACCAGCAGATCTTGATGATGTTTAGCATGTGTTGTTTTTTGAACACGTTAATGCAGTTTCGTTATGTTTTTGTGATTTTTGTTTGTTTGTCTTTGTTTTGTCACTGACCTGAACAGCATTGTCTGTGCTTCGAACCAGTTTATGCTGGTTGAATTATCAGTATTTGGCAGCACAACCAGTTTAGACCAGCGAGCAGCCCGTGTTGCTCTGTGCTTTTTTATCACAGCATTTTTTTCCTGATTTAGTATGGTTGATTAAGTCCCTGTATTTCCTGGTTTTGATCTACTGAATGCCATGTTTGTATTTCCTTCACTTAAAACAAAGTCGAACCCGGTCTGACCTGGTGTCATTTCCTTTTGTTTCAGCCACAGTGGTATCAGATATCAGATCTAAAAACAGGGCCCAGTTGGACCAGTGTGTGTCAGATACAGAAGTTTGTTAGTGATCCCAGATCAGCCAGCTCAGAGAAATATAGGACACATGTCACAGGAAGTATGAGCTGAAATGGCTAGAATTAAAATACTGTGTAAGATTATATTTAATTAACGATCTACCAGGGCATGATTTTTATTTGCATGCGTGACATTCACATTTTCGGCATTTAGCAGACGCCTTTATCCAAAGCGACTTATAAAACTATGACAGTATACAGTCTAAGCAATTGAGGGTTAGGGCCTTGCTCAAGGGCTCAACAGCAGCCACCTGGCAGTGGTGGGGCTTGAACCAGCGACCTTCTGATTACTAGTCCAGTACCTTAACCACTACGCTACAGCGTCCCACAGGGAGTGCCACCTTGACAATGTTAGTGGCAGAGATGCCCCTGTGAATATAATACTACAAACACTATTTGGCCAAGAATATATGGACACTTCCTCTAAGAATGAAGTTCAGGTGTTTCAGTCACACCTGTTGCTAACAGAAGTATAAAGTCAACCATATGTTGTCAACGTTGTGGCAACAGGTTGGAGAAGGTCTGCTTCTGTTTCAGCAGAACATGAGTTGGCAACTTCTTAGTAATGATCATGGTTTTGAAATGGGATGTCCAACAAGCTTATGGTCAGGTGTCCTGTTCACACACGTGGTGTCACTTCTTCTTTACGTTTTCTTTTTTTGATATGTATATGTTTTTTTTACTTGGAGAGAGACGTGTTTGATGAAGCTGGTTCATTCTGTGGTCATGACAGACAGACCGCAATGACTCTACGTTTGTAATTTACCTTGCCTTTGTCCTTATGCAGGATGTGTATTTTCAGGTTCAACCAATTGCTTGATTGTTGATCATATGTTGGTGAGATGGGGAATGTTTTTTGGGCTCTGGGTCCTTTGCTGGTGCTGGTGTTAAAAGGTACCTCTGGTAACTCACGGGTAAGTATTATTGTAGATCAGTGCCATTGTTCTTCAGAGTTAGCATCCAGTGGTATATCTGTGATCATGATTTTTACATTTTTACATTGTCTATACCAGCGCCCCCAACTTTTTTTGCACCACGGGCCACGGGGGCAAGAGGAATTAAAATAAAATTATATGACGAGAATAATAAAAATCACAATGTGCATAACAATATTATTCACCACTGATAAAAAATCATTGGAAACCCTGAGCTTTTTTCACTGCAACGCTCCCACCTAGGGGTGATAGGAGACAATAACACCCGAAGTGTGTTCCTTATTTCCAGTCTACTCCGTAACTTTGTTTTGGTTGCCGTCACTGCAGAAAATCCCGCTTTACAAAGATAGGATGTTGGAAATGGAATCAATGTTTTGATTGCTTTTGTAGCGATCTCTAATTATTTATTCTTTCTGTGCAGCCCGGTAATGAATGACCTACGGACCGGTACCAGCCCCTGGCCCTGGACACTGTCGCCTTTTTTATGACTGTTCTTCTGTCCATAAAGACACAGACCAGTTGGGTGTGGAGAAACAACTGTAACCTACAGGCCTGTGCCTGAGCTCAAAAATGCATCTTTGACTGAACAGACAAACACACTCCTATTGACACACTCCAAAATCTTTCCAGACGTAAGGTCGAGCAACTACTAATGCTCATGGTTATGGAATGAGATGTCAAGCAAACTCATGGTTAGGTGTCCACATATATTGTGGGTTTGCCAGCAGTAATGTTTAAAACATTGAAAGCAATGTATTTAAGTATAACCCCCCTCTGCCCCACTTTATTTTGCATAAATGAAATGTGTGATTGAGAGCACTAGAACCATTTCGAGATCTTCTGTGAAGTGTGAAACCAGCAGTGCATGAACGATTTTAAAGGGCTAAGTGGAAAATAGGTTGTGCTACCACTACAGCACTCACAACCTCTCAGTTCTGCAGTGGGAAACTCCCCCACACATACACTCACACACCTTTGTTGTTAGAGACACAAACATACAGTGCATAACGTTCCTGTTTTTAACAGGGTCTTTTGATTTCGACATTACGTGGAAAGAGGAAGTCATGCTGTTTCCATATCTGCATAAATGCAACCGCCAGGGGTATTTCACAAATATTTAGCAAATAAAAGATTAAAGGTTGTCACACAGAGCTTAACTGTTGACCTTTCTAAATATGAACGGCTTTGTTTCAAATGCATGGGTGCATGGGTGGGTTCTGTGAACCTGGGTTCAAGCCTCACTTCTGTTCACTTTCTGTGGAGGTTTCGACATGGGTTTCGACAGTGTACTTTCTCTCTAGGGTGCATTTCTGCTTTGCATTCAGTGTTTCTGGGTAGCTTTGGACCCCCCCAAGACCATGACCAGAATTCAACATTAGTGAAAATGAATGCACAAATAAATGAAAGTCCCTGATGCAGAGAATGTCTTGCTCAACAACTTATGTGGGAATTGTTCCTAGCATTTGCCATGAGGCCCAGTTTTCGAAGGGAGGGGATCATGCTCTGTTTCAGAATGTCACAGTACATGTTGGAATTCATGTTTCCCTCAATGAACCGCAGCTCCCCAGTGCTAGCAACACTCATGCAGCCCAAGACCATGATGCTACCACCACCATGCTTGACTGTAGGCAAGATACAGCTGTCTTGGTACTTCTCACCAGGGCGCCGCCACACATGCTGGACACCATCTGAGCCAAACAAGTTTAACTTGGTCTCGTCAGACCACAGGGCATTCCAGTAATCCATGTTCTTGGACTGCTTGTTTTCAGCAAACTATTTGCGGGCTTTCTTGTGCGTCAGCTTCCTTCTGGGATGACGACCATGCAGACCGAGTTGATGCAGTGTGCAGCGTATGGTCTGAGCACTTACAGGCTGACCTCCCACGTCTTCAACCTCTGCAGCAATGCTGGCAGCACTCATGTGTCTATTTTTTAAAGCCATCCTCTGGATATGACGCCGAACACGTGGACTCAACTTCTTTGGTCGACCCTGGCGAAGCCTGTTCCGAGTGGAACCTGTCCTGGAAAACCGCTGTATGACCTTGGCCACCATGCTGTAGCTCAGTTTCAGGGTGTTAGCAATCTTCTTATAGCCCAGGCCATCTTTGTGCAGAGCAACAATTCTATTTCTCACATCCTCAGAGAGTTCTTTGCCATGAGGTGCCATGTTGAATATCCAGTGGCCAGTATGAGAGAATTGTACCCAAAACACCAAATTTAACAGCCCTGCTCCCCATTTACACCTGGGACCTTGACACATGACACCAGGGAGGGACAACGACACATTTGGGCACAATTTGGACATGTTCACTGTGGGGTGTACTCACTTATGTTGCCAGCTATTTAGACATTAATGGCTGTGTGTTGAGTTATTTTCAGAAGACAGTAAATCTACACTGCTATACAAGCTGTACACTGACTACTCTAAGTAATATCCAAGTTTCATGTAGTGTTGTCCCATGAAAAGATATAATGAAATATTTGCAGAAATGTGAGGGGTGTACTCACTTTTGTGATACACTGTATGTGGATTTCCTTCTACCACCAAAAACATGTAGAAGGTGGATTGCCTGCTAAAAATGTTCCCTAGATGTGAGTGAGTGAGTGTGTGTGTGTTGGTCCTTGATGGACTGTAGCTGTACTCCTGTTGTGCATTCAGTGCTTTTTGTGTGTTGCCAGATCCACTACGATCCTCACCAGGATAAACTAGTCAGTAAAAATTAATAAATGTTCCCACTGCACTTTTGTGCAGCTAGCTCTGTTTAAGTTTATTTATTTTATTAGGATTTTAACGTCATTTTACACACTTTGGTTACATTCATGACAGGGCAGATAATTACTTGTTTATTATTAATTAGTTCAAGTCTTTAACGTGAAACAGTCATGGACAATTCACCTCACTTGCACGTCTTTGGACTGTGGGAGAAAACCGGTGCTCCCGGAGGAAATCCATGCAGACACAGGGAAAACATGCAAACTTCACACAGAAAGGACCCCGACCATTCCAACTGGGAATCAAACCCAGGACCTTCTTACTGTGAGGCGACAGTGCTACCCACCGAGCATTCAAGTCTTCGCATCATCAAACTGATGTGTAACAAAAATGCGAAGAGCACAAAAACATCACAATACGTCCTAAACAGAACAGCAGTCTATTTTAGAGCTTGATTTAAAGAAACTCCAGTGGCCTGAAGGGCTCTGACCTCAGCTCCACTAAACAGCTTTGGAATGAACTGGAACATCAACTGAGGTGAGGTTCCCGACCAACATCGGTACCCATAGTACAAATGCTCTTTTGACTAAATAAGCACAAATGCCCACGGTGGCTCGGTGGGTAGCACTGTCGCCTCACAGCAAGAAGGTCCTGGGTTCAATCCGGGTCCTTTCTGAGTGGAGTTTGCATGTTCTCCCCGTGTCTGCGTGGGTTTCTTCCCAAAGTCCAAAGACATGCAATGCAGTGAGGTAAATTGGAGATACTAAATTGTCCATGACTGTGTTCTATATAATTGTAAACTGATGAATCTTCCTAGCTTCTGTTCCTGTCATGAATGTAACCAAAGTGTAAAGCATGACGTTAAAATCCTAATAAACAAACAAATTTTAAAGTCTTGTGAGAAGCCCTGCCAGAAGAGTGGCTGCTGTTATAGCTAAAAGATCACATAGAGGTCACTCTAATTTAATACTATTTGTTTTTTATATTGGATGTCCAACAAGCTTATGGTCAGGTGTCCAAATACTTTTAGGCTTATAGTGTAAGACTTTATAGTAAGCAGTGAAATCACTAGCTTGAGTTAAATACAATGGAACCTTTTCTAATAAGAGGAAACATTAAACTAACATTAATTACTATAGCAACAAAAGAACATAACGCACGCACACAGCTGCCATGTAAGAGTGCAGTGTGTGCAGTGTTTTTATCTGAATGTGCTTCGGTGTGCAATAACAGGGAAGCCATGAGCTAAAACGTCCTAATAGCTGCTACTAAAATTCATAACATTCTTTCTGAAGCAACTTCACAATGATTGACGTTAGCAGAGTGACCACAGCCGTACAGATGAGACTCTGTAGAATAAAAATAAGAATTGACTCCGTACGATTTCACTTTCTACTGTAAAAATACAGATTTGAGATCATTATTGAAAATAAAATAATATGGCCACTTATATTTATTCCCAACTTTATATATTAAAGTTACACGTTAACACATATCTAAAGCCACTTATACAGTATATACACACATACATTTACAGAAACAAACACACACTCCCACACACACATTTACACACTAACCTACACACACTCATGTGAAAACTTGATTTAGTTCATTTCATAGCACTTGATCAACAGTGGACTTCCCTTTTCTTTCATAACATGTGACCTTTAGTTCAGAACTGATGTGTTCTGTTACTAGAAGTGTTGTATTGCTGAATACTGATGTAAGTGGAGTAATTTTCCTTCAGTTGCTGCACGTCTGTTACACTGAATCATATAAAATCACGAAAAAAAGTGAGCCGTTATTAGATGTGGTGCCGACGTGGGAGGTGAGTCAGACGATAAGAGACAAGTCAGTTATCATTTCATCAGTTTCTTATAAAAACTACACTTTTAACCACTTTATTAGAAACACCTAAACAGGTTCTTAATACATAACTATTTACTTAGCCAGTCATGTGACCTCAGTTCATGTCCACATCACACATCAAAATCGAGAAAAAGATGTGGGGGTGACTGGGTCATCATGGGGCCATTCCCCTCTTGGACATGACTGATCCTGAATGTATGTTAAAGCCCAGCCCGCCAACAGCACAGCTGAGGATTTGAACTCTGGAACTAATTAATCGTTATTTATCTCTGAATTATTATTACTGCACCACCCAAGCACAAGCCTTCACTTCGTCATTATGGGTGATTAAGCGTAGATTAATGGTTAAAAAAAGGAAATTGGGAAAGTCCCATTCAGAATCAAATCCAATACACAAAAAAAGTGTGTAAAGGTCAAGAGTCTGAATACTTTCAGAATCCACTGTACGCATTCCTTACAGTCAACCAAGTGTAGGTATGACGTGATTATAACACATGAATATGAATAAAAATCCATTAGCTATAGTCACATCACTGTTATACAAGCTGTCAAACATGTGTTTGTTGTTGTCTCAGTGTTTTCAGTTTACTGGATTAATTACTAATTACTGCTTTGACCTGGGTTGAGTAATAAGAACTAATTTTATAAACATGCCTCTACATAACTAGCATCAGTATGTTATGTCATACTGCACTGATACTGGGTCAGATATACACTACATGGCCAAAAATATTTGGACACTTGACCATGAGCTTGTTGGACATCCCATTTAAAAAACAAATGGTATTAAAATAGTGACCTCTGTGTGATCTTTTCAGCTATAACAAAAGCCACTGACAAGACTTTGAAGAATTTATGTCTGTAGGAATTTGTGGCCATTTACTTTTAGGAGCATTTGTTTTGCTGGGCACTGATGGTCAAGAAAGCCTCAACTGATGGTCCAGTTTATATCCCAAAGCTGTTCAGTGGGGCTGAGGTCAGGGCTCTGTGCAGTACAGGCCAGTGGTGTTTCTTTAAACTGAGCTTGCCTTGTACACAGGGCCACAGTCACATTGGAACAGGAAAGGACCATCCCTAAGCTGTTGCTGGAAAGTAGGAAGAATACAATTTCCTTTTTCATAATTAATACACGTGAACATATGAATTCAAAAATTAGAAGGGTGGCCCAATACTTTTGTTCATACAGTGTATTAATAGCGTAACTGTGGAGTTTCTGTCTGGTCACGGCTGGGTTCTGATGAGTATTAGTGTACTGTGCTGTGGGATTACCTCACATGACTTTGGTAAGGTAAGCAAAACGTTTTGACCACGTGCAGAGCACTCTGGAACTTTTATCTTTGATCTGCTTGGTCATGGATCCTGCTTTCACACTTTCAGCTGTGGTGAGTGTTAGTCATTGTGTGTTGAGCTTGGTGCAATGAATGAAGTGTGTACATAGTAAAAAGTGTTTGATAATATACACCACCATGTTAAATTTACCCAAGCAAACTGTGTTCTTAATCTAGTAATGATTGTGAAACTATTTGTGTTATACCCCTACACTCAGTTTTACATGCTTATCACATTTTTGATCTGTTGGAAGGCTCATTAATCAGACTGAAGAATAAAGAACCACCAGTAACAAAAATAGAAATTATGTAAGGATCCTAAAAAGGTCATAAAAACTACATTTTTAATTAAATAAGATTTCATTAAACAATTTGTGAGTTCACAGACACCCATCGTAATATAATTACAGCAGCCAGGGGGTCTATTGTACTGTATCCTGGTTAGGAATGCATGAGTCTGGCCTTTTCCACAATTACTGGGCATAATACAGTAACACAGCTCAAACAGGACACCAATCCAATGTGGGGTCGCAGTCCCCTCTCAGATATAGCCAATCACATCTGTATGTAGACAACGACCATCCGAAAGAGCTGCTGGGGATTCGAACCCGTGTCAGAAAGGGTCTCTCCCCAGTCAGGGTTACGCAAGCGGAGGAGCAGTTACATTTGGGGAATTGAAAATGTGAGGTGAGAAATTAAAAATTAAAAAAGCACAGTGGCACAGCGGGTAGAGTGGGTACCCTGCTGCAACCTGGGTCCTGGGAACCTGTGTTTGATTTTCACCTCTAGTCTCTGTATGGAGTGTTTCTGACTCTTCCTCCTGTGTTTACCTGGTTTACTTTTGAGCTGACAACACTAACCACAATTAAATATACACTTTTATATTTTAAATGTGCAAGCTGAGTAGATAAAATACTGAAAAAGTTTAGGGGATGAATCTAGTCACTGGTAAATCATTTTCACACTTACACTGCAGTAATTCTACTCTGGTCTTTGGTTCATGGGGTAAAACCATTTGGACCTTGACAGCTAATAAGGAACAGTTGGCAAACATAATAATAATCATCATATAATTCAAACATTTTGACAGTGACATTAACGGACAGTAAGGAAAACATATAAAATGGTATCATAACATCAAACAATGCAGAAGGTGAATTGACTTTTCCAAACTGCCTTTAGAAGTGAGTAAATGGTGCCTTGTGATTGATTGGTGCCCTGATATTTTTTGCCATTTTTTAAGTTTCTTCAGGTGGCGACAGACCCACCGACCAGGATGACTTGGTTATAAAAAGAAATGAATTTGTGCTGATTCATGTATGAGGTCAATGGGATTTTTTATTCTCCACAGAGTAAACTTGGTCTGGTGTATTAGTGTGTATTTGGCAACACTAAAGAAAATGTGTGTGTGTGTGTGTGTGTGTGTGTGTGTGTGTGTGTGTGTGTGTGTGTGTGTGTGTGTTTTCACTCCAGGAAGAACAGTATAAGGAAAAAGGACTGTCTGAAATCAAATACATGTATAAGGAAGAAGTAAAGTGTGTGTGTGTGTGTGTGTGTGTGTGTGTGTGTGTGTGTGTGTGTGTGTGTGTGTGTGTGTGTGTGTGTGTGTGCGTGCGTGCGTGGGTGGGTGGAAGCGTTTGTGCGCGTGTGGGTTTATTTTAAGTCTTCAGCTTCCTTGCTGGTATGGTTGGACGAGCACACACTCAGTGACTTCCTCATATGCCTGATATCACTCCTCATTCAGAAAGAGAAACACACAAAGTCAACCAGCTGCTGGAAGCTCAAACAACTGTGAGTAGAAACTTATGCATGTGTCTTTATATTATTGGAAACATTAATATAACACTGATATACCTATAGAGTGTGTGTGCCTGTGTTTTATTAGGATTTTATGAATGACTAGTTAAGAACAGAGCTTTACAATTTTGGATGGGCAGCAGTGCTAGAACTTGTGCTACTTGCGCTAACCATCAAAGGGGTGGACAAAATATCAGAAATGTGTAACACTACATTAACTTTAAAGAGCTGATAAGGACTAGTACCAGCCTTTACCACAAGAGCAGTTTTAATTCTTCTTTAAATGCTCTTATACAAGTCCTGAATAGTTTGAGGTGTCAGGAGCATTGTTTAGGATGAAAATCTTCCAGGTGTTTGAAGTAGGGATCTACTCTACAGTCTGCACTTCTATAAGTTTCAGTAATGTTTTCATCTGGTGACCATGAACAGGCAATTGACTACAGCCAGTTCATCACTATACTTTCAGTCATATGATGGGTATGTAAAGAGGCATCAGTAATCCTGAACATGGAGCTGATCAGCAGGTGTTTTGCACCATAAGGTGCAGCTTATTCTGTTGAATTACTACAGTGAAAAGGCGAATCACTTCCACCAGATACTGCCCAAGCCATGCCTATATATATGATATATAGTGTGTATATATAGGGGTCCAGTTATTGTGCTTACACCATGTTATGTTGTCATTACATAGCTGAGGTGCTCAGTCAATTTTCTTGTGTTCTGATGACTGTGGTACTTTTTGGGCCCCTAATTTTACATTACATTTACATTTTCAGCATTTAGCAGACGCTCTTATCCAGAGCGACTTACAGAAGTGCTTCTATAGTGAACATCTCATTTCTCAAGTTTAGGTAAACAACAGTCGAAGAACACAAATCTGCTAAAACCTGTTAGAACCAAAGTGGCTTGCTTTTTTTTTTTTTTTTTTTTAAATGGAAAAGATTGGAATAAAGTGTTAGTAAATAAGTACAAGTCAGTCTAAGTGTTTAGTAAAAAGGTGGGTTTTTAATCGTTTTTTAAAGACAGCAAGAGACTCAGATGTTCGGACAGACAGAGGAAGTTCGTTCCACCATTTGGGCGCTAGAACAGAGAAGAGCCTTGATGCTTGTCTTCCTTTAGTCCTGGATGGAGGCTCAAGTCGAGCGAGACTAGAGGCTCGGAGGTTGCGTGGTACAGAGCGGGGTTTGATTAGACCCCGAAGGTAGCTTGGCGCTGGTCCTTTTTTGGCTTTGTAGGCGAGCGTCAGTGTTTTAAACTGAATGCGTGCAGCTACAGGAAGCCAGTGAAGAGAACGCAGCAGTGGGGTGATGTGGCAGTGTTTGGGTTGGTTAAAAACCAGACGGGCAGCTGCATTTTGAATGAGCTGTAAGGGTTTAATCGTGGACATGGGAGCTCCAGCCAGAAGGGAGTTGCAGTAGTCCAACCGTGAGATTACAAGTGAGTTTTAATTTTGGCCCGGTAAAGTGATGCCTGTCCCTGTCAGTGAGACGTCACTGGTTAACATTGTTCCTCTTTGCAGATGCTGTTAGTCCATGTTTGACATTTGTTGCCATGACTTCTAAGACTGTTTTCTTTGAATCATTACATAATATAACCAACTTTATCATACAGCTACAATTCGGACACCCTCTCCTCAGCCTTTTTGTAACTCTGACGGTCACATATTAAAGTGCATATTCAGAGTATATCAGAGTTTTACTAATATTTTATGGTGAGGGAACAGCGGCACCACAGAAAGTTCATGCACCACATAGCGACAGGATCCTACTACTGTCTTTAAAGGTGTCAAAACTACCTTTCTAAGTGGATCCCGACATTAGACTACACCCTGGACATGATGCCAATTCACCACGGGGCATTACATGTTCATTCATTCACACCAGTAGGAAAAATGTAAGAGTAGTCAAAAAACTTAATGGCATGTTTTGGGGAGGTGGGTGAAAACCAGAGTATTTGGAGAAAACCCAGCAGACAAGGGGGCATTCCAGAAAAAAGAAAAGTAACCAGAGGCAAACACTGAACCCAAGTTCACAGGATCCAAAAGCAGTAACCACACTAACCGCTGTGCTAACATGCTGCCCACTGATGCCTTTAAATATATAAAGTAAAAATAAGTGAAAGTTATACAGTATGTGCAAGAGGAGTGAATTTAGTTCCTGTTAATGCCTTGTGTTTAAAGTTGTTGTATTTTGGTTTGTCATTGGGAGCTGGTATTTGTTGGGCATTGAGTAGAATTGTACAAGATGTATAGAGGACACTGGTGTATTCTGATGTGAAAACTACATAAACTACATTAAATAGAAAATAAATAATTGAAGAAATGCATAAATGAAGATCTGCAAATCATAAAACAACATGGTATAATACATGCCAGAGTATTAAGTTAAAGGGCGGGTATGTGAGCTATTGTTGTCTCCTGTAGCACCCTCTACTGTATCTGAACTAAATATAGCAACAAGGAAAAAGCAAGAGTTTAAAAAACAACTTAAAGTGTCATGTGATGGACAAAATGGGTGGGGAAAAGCCTGTGAATGTGCTATTTAGATGTTTAGACGTGTTTGGAAAGAGAAGAAATAAGAAATCTTAGTGTCAAGTGGGGAAATGGGCAAAGGAAATGGTCTCTAATGTTCTTTATCTGTCTCAGGGGAGAAAAGCCGACACTTTCACCTGTTTTAGATTCAGAAGGGGTGGGCACAGATACATACCTGTGCCCGATAAAGGAAGTGATAAGATAAATCATCTCTGCCTTTTTACAGGAAGGGAAATGATTAGCCAGAAATGCGCTAATTAAAGTAAGTGTTTAAATAAATTGTCTCCACCCATTTCAGGTAAAAAAAAAAAAAAGAGACAGTATGAGGTGTATTTACGTGAGCCGGGTGAGATAGCGGTGAGACAAACTGTGCTGTACCTGTGCTCGGAAACAAAAATATAGAAAAAATGGGAGGGCAAAAAAGGCAAAATAATGTGCAGGAAAAAAACTGTCTATACCGGTGTTGGGTAAAGGGTCAGGGAAAATGACCACTACCAGTGACAAATAAGGTAAATAAAAGGACAGGGGTGGGACAAACTGTCCTGATAAAGCTAGCTAAGTGAAATGGAAGGTAAACAGCATTCCACATAAAAGACATGAAGAAAAAGCCCAAAAAGTATCTACATTTTACAAAATCACTTTGCTGAGATTGGTTGAATATTTGGCTGCAGTGATACACAGGTCAGTATTAGCACCCGTTCATAGACTGGGACCCTGTCCAGGGACTGTTGATGCCTTTTAGACAGTATTCTCATGACAGTCTCCTGAAGATGAATGACAGAATAAATCTTAGTACCTCACAAAAATCAACACACGTGTTTGAGTTCGGCTTTTTATACCAGGCCCATAAATGAGATGAGTAAAAATACAGGGGCTTTCCAAAAACCATGACGCCCACCCACGGTCTTATACCTCCCCCCCCTTCCCACCCCACCCAGCAAAAACACAGAACTGATTGACGCACACAGTAACACACTCAGTCGATTGCGGCAGGGTGTCCTATTTTGCTCAGTGGTTTCTTTATGACGTCCTGTTGATGCGCACATCTCAGGTTTGTTAAAAATAGTGCTGTGTGCAATTGTGAAAGCACCTAACACGAGTGTAACCTTTGTGTGTTTACCCAGAGAGAACCCGCCTCCATAGCATGAACGATTCACACATTTTTTCCACAAAGACTGGAAACTGTAAGACAGACTGAAGCCAGACTGAAGGATTCCCCATCGAGACAAAGATCAGGTCCTACCCACACAAACAGACGAGACCTTGTGGAAGCTTACGTAGGCTGAGAGAAGACACAGAGGAGACACAGAGGACTCGCTTACACATTTAAGGTCATGGAGCGTGAACAGAACAAGGTGAAGCGTTTTCTGAAGCTGGGCTACTCGCATTCAGACATCATGCGAGTCCTGCAGACACTTCAACATGACGCCCAGACCAACGACATACTGCAGGAGCTGATCAAAACCTGTCGCACAACCAGCGCTGTAACCAAAGTGACACCCGAGAGCAGCCCTGTGCTCGTCCCGAGAGGATGCGGGTCTTCTCTGCAACAAACACACTCGGATACGCAAACTGTCACACAGAGTTCCAGCGCCTTCAGACCCGTGGTTATAGACGGCAGCAACGTGGCTATAAGGTGAGTTGATCTATGTAAATATTTACATATACTGCTAGAGTTTGAAACATCTATATGGCCAAAAGTATTTGGACAACATAATTATTGAGTTCTAACTTTTTGAGTTCAGGTATTTCAACCTTACTCATTGCCAGCAGGTGAATAATATCAACCAACTGCATTATATTCTGTAGTTTTAGGAACAAGTTATTTGCTATTACAGCATGACTTCTCCCTGTGCACAAAGCAAGGCCCATAAAGACATGGTTTATTGATTGATTGAGATGGGTGGGTAGGTAGGTAGGTAGGTAGGTAGGTAGGTAGGTAGGTAGGTAAGTAGGTAGGTAGGTAGGTAGGTAGGTAGGTAGGTAGGTATGCAGGTAGCTTTATTAATCCCATAGGGAAAGTCAACTATAAAGTGTTTTGGAGTGAGGTTATTCAATGTCTGGCGTGACATTCAATGTGATGCTTACATACACGGTACAGTCTGCACCCAAGCTCATCTAAACTGGGCCTCCAACCAATCCAGAGTTATAAGTGCTCATAGTTAGCAAGCAAGGCAAAGATCAAACCCAAATCCCAAGCAGAGACCGATGTTACCTGCTGTGACACCCTCACACTCAGGCTTTGTCCACAAACTTTGTCTATTTGTTCCTGGTGAGAAAAGGGGTGTGGATAGAGCTGTACCTGTGCCAGGTGAAGGAAGTAATAGGATAAATTGCCTCCACATAAAACGAGTCACTATCGACTTTTATCCGTGATAAAAAAAGAAAGTTAAATACATAGTTTCCGTCTGTTCTATGTGAAGGATGAGACAGGGTGAAGTGTATTTACTTGTGCCAGGCACTTCATTAGGACTCTTCACTCAGAGAAAGCATGTGCTAGCCCTTATACTTTCACATTTGTAGATGTCATGTTATAGGAGACACTAAGCTAGCTAATAATAAAATCATGCCCAAGTTGCCAGTTCATATTTTACTCATTTATTCTGATTAAACACTTCATCCTGGTCATGGACATTGTGGTGCCCCTGTCCCTGAAAACAACAGGTCTAAAGCAGGAATGTACCCTGGACAGAGTACCACATGTACTCACCCACCCTCACCAGGGCTGCAACTCATCACAGATAGCGAGCGAGGCAAGGATCGGACCCAGGCCCCAAGCAGATCCGTACTATACCTGCTGAACCATCTTCCCACCCAGCATTTGTGCCCACAGTTTGAATCGCAGTTAAAATACACACATATATAATATATAGGACAGCTGAGTGAGGTGCACTTACGCCCATGTTAGCAGTTGTGCATGATGCATGGGGTGTTTTTTTGTTTCCAAAGCAGGTTGTTTTCAACCACAAGAAAAAAATCTCGATGGTGACGGTTCACGCTGTTTGTGTAGCACTTCCTGACATATGCACGGTGACTTCCTCACCAGTGAATGTATCATTTATCCAGCATGTCAGTTCCAGACTTATAGTTTTTCTCCATTTTTTGTTGATGTAGGAAAAGTGATCACATGATTTCTGGACATTGTTCGGAGGGGAAGACCCAGGGTTGGGCCACACAGGATTATACAGAATCATGTACAGGAAACAATCTCTGAAAAGGATTTGGCAACAAATCAGGTTACATAATTTTCACTAGGCGGGGTGGCACGGTGGCACAGTTGGTAGAGTAGGTGCTGCACTACTGGAGTAGTCCAGGTTTTCTCCCACCTCCTAAATACATGCAGAAGGTGGATTTTTAAATTAAGAAGAATTGGAATGAAACAGTGACCAAAGCCACCTTGTCTATCAAATGTTATTTGGAATAAATGAGCACAAATTCCCACAGATACACTTTTAAAGGGCATAATCCCAATTCTGATTTTCTTGGTTTCTTTTTTTTTAATGGTTTGGAAATGGGAACTCCAGAAAGCTAATGGTCATAGGGCTCATAGGGCAGTGATAGCTCAGTGGTTAATGTACTGGACTAGTAAACAGAAGGTTGCCGGTTCAAGCCCCACCACCACCAAGTTGCCACTGTTGGGTCCCTGAGCAAGGCCCTTAACCCTCAGTTGCTCATTGTGTAAGTCGCTTTGGATAAAAGCGTCTGCTAAATGCTGAAAATGTAAATGTAAAATGGTCATGTGTCCTTATACTTGTGGCCATGCAATGTATGCTGGTGATGCAAAAGTATGTAGACACCCATTCTAATGACTGAATTCACTTGTTTTTGCTTTATCTATTGCTAACAGATGTATAAAATGATATAAAGTAAATGATACACTTTTAACATTTTGTAACAGTTTGGGGAATTCCCTTTTTCTTTCAACGTGATTTCGCCCCTAAGCTCAAAGCAAGCCCTGTAAAGACAGGCGTGTCTAATAGTGTGCAAAAAATCCTTCTACACAGAGCCCTGGTATCAACCCAACCTAACACTTTTGCGATGAATTAGGCTTGGATTGTGAGACAGGTCTTCTCTTCCAACAACTGACTATTGAATAAATGGGCACAAATTCCCACACTTTGGACACACTCTAAAGTCTAATGGTTTTGTAATGGGACGTCCAACAAGCTCATGGTCAGGTGTCCCAATACTTTTGTCCATATAGTGTATCTTGTTCTAATTGGTTTTAAGTGGAAAACTGTAGATGCAACAGCTGGGTTGTATGATGAGTCTACATTTCAAGTTATACTTTGTTTTTCAGCCACGGCAATAAGGTGTTCTCATGCCGGGGGATTCAGCTGGCTGTACAGTGGCTTTGGGACAGAGGGATTCGTGACATCACAGTGTTTGTACCTCGGTGGAGGAAAGAGCAGTCCAGACCTGAGGCTCCCATCACAGGTAAGAGTTACGGTCTGGTTATGACTGATCTTGTGTAAATTAGCCTGTGTGTTTGATATCAATGGTTTCACACCCTGGACAGGATGCCAATCCATCGAGGGGCATCAACCCCACTCAGAAATAGCCAGTCAATTCTGCACGTAGGCGCCTGACAGGTTGATAGCACTGCTGGGAATTCGAACCTCGGATTCTAGGGTTCAACAGAGCAGAAATTACTGGTCTCAAGTTCCATTGGTGAATATAAGTAGGCTAACTACTAACTTTAAAATACATTAAAGTTTTGAAGCACCCGGGTGCCACAGCAGTCTAACACACTACCCCACCACAGCTCTCGAGTTCAAATCTCAGCACAGGTATGGGCTGATCTGGCACCTACATAGGCATGATTGGCTGTGTCTGAGGGTGGATGGGCTGAAGGGATTCCTCATTACTGCTTAAATCACCTCTCTGCTGGCTGGTCAGGGGCGGCTGCACAGAGACTGTGAATAACGGACAGCAGTACGTGACTCTCTATATGTGATTCTGATCCCTGTGTGAACCCGTCTCAGGCAGGAGAAAAGAAGCGATTGGCTACTACACATGTTTTGGAGGGGGCGTGTTAGGTACGGCCCTTCTTGGCCAGGGTCGGGGTCTGCAGCAGTGAGGAGTGACAGATCTGGGTAATTGGGTACAATGAAGGCACATTTGAAGAAATATAATAACAATAAATAATAAGATATGTTGGTTTTCAGTTTGTAAAATATAATATCACTTTTACTTCATTGTTTCAATGCTGAACTATTTCACTCCTTGTCAAACTTGCTGAGCTTGTCTTGCTTTGAAGCTTTCAATCCCAGTTGACGTTCTTCGTGATTTTCTTTGTCTGATGGTATTTGAAGGTTTTGATTGGGTTCAGCGGTGGTGGGTTTGCATAATAGTCTACTGCAACTGAGCACCACGTAAATAATCTATACATCCAAGTATACATACACACCTATAAAAGAGCTTTAAATAATTCAGTCACATGACCAACTTTTGACCTAATGAACATGACTCATTAATAGATGATCTTTGTATTTTCAGACCAGCACATCCTGGATGAGCTGGAGCGCAGGAACATCTTGGTGTACACACCTTCACGCTGCGTCAACGGTAAACGCGTGGTGTGTTACGATGACCGATACATCGTGAAGTTGGCCTACGACTCGGATGGCATCATCGTATCTAACGATAACTACCGGGACCTGCAGCTGGAAAAGCCACAGTGGAAGAAGTTCATTGAGGAGAGGCTGCTGATGTACACGTTTGCCAATGACATGTAAGTACGACTGCTAAGGGTGCATGAGATGCTTCAGGGAGGAGTGGAGAGTAAAACTAGTAAACATGGGCATGTTTACTGCCTGAACAGAAAGACAAGTCGAGATGATGGACAGAACGGTCCAACCTACACTGTAAACATGTTGACTGACAAATATGAAAGACGTATTAAAGGTTCTTTCCTTCCATCACGATTAAAAAACTATTCACTCTCTAAGAAGGCTTGTCATGAGATTTTGTACTGTGTCTGTCTGGCTTTGTTGGCTTATAAAACAAGCCGATTAATCTGTTTTTAGCTCAGTCTGCCAGAAAAAAAACTGCAATAGTATGGCCCTATAGTGTAACTTACAGCTTTATGGTCCTAGGTTTGAACTAAAGCCAGGGTGTTTCTCCAGAACACCTGGATGGATGGATGTGTGGATGGATGGATGGATGGATGGATGGATGGTTGGTTGGTTGGATGGACAGATGGTTGGATGGACAGATGGATGGGGTATTGATCCTGAGGTTAAATTTAAACTACCCTGCTCTAAATTATCACTAGCTATAAATGACTGTAAGTCTGATGACCTTTGATGGAACTGGCATCCAGTCCTGCCCTGTGCCCAGCAAAGCTCAGACTGCCTTGCTTTGTTTCTTAAGTAAAAAGCAACTGTAATAATAGTGCTACAGTTCCTTAAGAGTGTGTGTTTTGATTTTTTGATTTTTTGATTAAAGATTCATGCCACCAGACGATCCACTTGGACGAAATGGACCAACAATCGAAAACTTCCTGAGGAAGAGGCCCATCATCTCAGAGAACAAGCAGCAACACTGTCCATACGGTAAGTCTACAACAGAAACCTTCATTAAAGCTGTAGTACAGAGTCGAAATTAAAAGTTTACATACACTTGTAAGAAACGTGCGTTCTGTTTGAGTCTTGGGATTACAATAATTTCTGAAGCTGTTCTTGTTCAGTGACTGAATGACCAGTCAAAAGTCTGGATACAAACGCTCAGGTGGCAATTACGACCAAAACAGAAATTATGCAGTTTTAAAAAACTAGCTTCTTTTAAACAAGTGCATGTCTGAATTGTGGTTTTATCTTGATTCCACATACACTGTGTGGTGAAGTTCAGCTCAAACTGACGTTCTTTATCATTTTCAACAGGAAAGAAGTGCACGTACGGTGTGAAGTGTAAATTTTATCACCCCGAGCGCTCAAACCAACCACAGCTCTCGGTGGCTGATGAACTGAGAGCGAAGAGCCAGCCATGCATTAAAACTGAAGACTTTCCTCCATTACACGAGATAAACGGACACACACATCATAAAACGCTTCCTGCGACGCCGCACGATGAGCTAACCCGAGCTCTGTCCAGCCTCGACCTGTACTCCGCCCCTACTGACACATACAGTCCAGCTTATTTGCAGAGGTCCCTTCCTGCTTTATGCAAGAGCATCAAGAGTGACCTGGCGTACGGTTCTCTAGAAGGCTCCATGTCCCGCCTGTATCTCAGTGACTCTGCACTTCCAACCTCACTGGCCTATAGCAGCGGGTGCATGGCTGGAAGTAGCAGCGATTATTTTTTATCACCTGGATGTTTGGAGCACAGACGAGCACACAGTCCTGACATACCCTCACGCTGCTACAGCCCCGGACTGCACTACCCTCAGTCGCATTACCAGAACCGTGGATATAACAAGCAAACTACACCATTCAGTAATGAGCCTCTGCTTTACTCTTCTTCAACCCAGCATCCACAGTACAGAATACCAGATATCTGGGGACAGGGACAGATCATAGACAGCGATGTGGACAATCTGACTGAAAGACGGAGAGACGTCAGGTCACAACTGAGCACAATCTTTCCTCAGAGCATCGTGGACCAGGTTATGAGTTTATACCCACACATACTGGACACCACTAAGCTGGTCATGCTAATCCAGAAGTACAGAAACAGTCCCTTGCTTTGATTCACACAAGCTGGCAATCAAAGTGAAATGCAAAATTCCAAACTAGCGCCAACATGTCTCGTTAGTCAACAACCTGGTGATATTAATGTTAAGCGGTTCAGAAGTCTGAGGCTTGTCTTAACACGTCTGATCCAGGAAGTTGGCAAGTTCAGAATCTACAAGCAGTGGTTTAATGCCAAAAGAAATAAATAATGTAGCATTTTAGTTTCTTAGCTTTATAGGAATTTGGACAGAGGAAAGAATACACTATCTGGCCAAAAGAGTGTGGATACCCACATAATGTGGGTATGTAAGGTGTATTTAATTAAGCAAATTGTAGCAAATTATAGCCAACTTTAGGCAACAGTTTAGCAGAGGCCTGTTTGTGTTGCACTGTGATACCATTTTATGGTATGAGGTCCATAAAAACATGTCAAATAAATTCCATGGTTTTGGAATGGGATCTTCAACAAGCTTAGTTAGGTGTCTGCATACTTTTGGCCATGTAGTCTATTAAGACAGTCACTAGAGTTTCTCTACTAATATAAATACAAAGCTTAAGCATTCTGGTCTTTTTGTGGTTTGTTTGTGATGCAACTACTGCTTTAGTATGTTTGTTAAGAGGCACATTGTGCACATTGTGTAAAACGAGTTCATGTACCAGTGTAGGAATCTCACATACTCGGAATGTACAGACTACATGAATGTATTTGCTTAGATTGCAAAGTTTTCAGATTTGTATTGTTTATTCTTTATTCCTTGTGAGCCTGAATGTGAACGCTGATTTAACTGAGAGGAAATGAAGACTGATGATCTCCATAAGATTAAATCTCTTAAAGCTGAATAAAGCTTTCTGTCTTTGCACAATAGGAACATTTTCAGTAAGTCATCAGTGACAGTGACTGCCTGTGTTTGATTTTAAAATCTTAAAATGACACTCAGGTGACCGTCAGGTCGATGTGGTTAAGCTAAAACAGCTAAATCTTTTGTTTGTCCTGGCAATGTGTTTTGTACTTTATATTAAAATATTTATGTATGTTTTGCCAAGGTGTGTGTAATTTTGTTGTTAAAAAGATACTGAGGGCGCTCGGATGTGCTTGTGTGGCCCAGCTGTCTGACTCATGGGACACAGTGTGGCTCTCTATACACGATATGTGGGAACCCAACACTGATGGGTGACCAGAAGCGGCCGCAGATGGACAGTGTCAGAGGGGGCGTTTGGTGATCCGGCTCTCCTTGATCAGATCAGTGGAAAGGACTAGATTTTCTTGAGAGAGAAAATCCAAAAAAGTAATAAAAATAATATGAATTATAAGAAAAAAGAAACAAAAAAGCAGAATAAACTAATTAAAAAATACATATTTAATATATTTGTGGAATCATTTATTTATTATAAGTCTATTTGTAATGCCTGGGAACAAACTGTATCGGTATATTGAGCAAGAGCAGAAATATGATTATTCATGAATATTTGGAGACACTTTTGATGATTTGCTATTAAATCTCCTTCGGTTGCTTTTCTTTCTGGGGTGGGGGGAGGGGGGTACTCAATTCCCCCGTGCACTCTGGCGACCTCTGCTGGTTACACTACACCCTTGAGGTGGCCAACACATGACTAGACATGGGCCACACATTTCCAGACAATACAACCAGTGGTGCAAACACAGTCGTCCTAAAACTTTTTTGAACACTTTTTTTTTTTATTACAAAAGTTTTGGTCTTTGCAAAAGAAAGATGATGGAAAAAAGAAGTGAAGTAATAATTGTACCATGTGTACCAGATGATTTTCAGTCCAGCTGAAGAACCACATATTCACTGTATCAGCAGAAAAGCCAGACTGGATTTGCAAACAATCTTAAATATAAGGCCAAAAGTATGTGGACGCCTTTACTAATCATGAAGTTATTATGAAGACACACACACAACTCACACAACACACACAACACACACACGTCTTTGATAATGTCTGTCCTCAGTCTTTCATTTTTAAAATAAAAAGGCAGAAATACTTTGGTCAGGAAGCCAATCCATCGCAGGGCTTCAGCCTTTCCCCCTCAGACATAACCAGTCATGTCTGTGACACCCGGCTGGCTGACAGTACCACTGTGATTCGCACCCGGAGCTCAGCAGTGGTGAACTGGCATAAAAGACAGAATATGTTCCCATCCAGTCACAGAAAAACTTACAAGTAAACACACATTTAAACACATATTTAAAAACTTTTTTAAAAGTTTAGCTGCTTCTGTATATATTTTATGGGCCACCACAGCAGATCATTCTGGTCCTCATATCCCATAGCACAGTTTTTACTCTTTCTGATGCAACCCTTCTTATTTAATTCGAGCTTGGGACCAGCACTAAGAGCACCTGACATATGCACTTCGCAATGGCTACACTATTCGGCCTCCCCCATCTCTACTCTTCCTCAGACACGCAATCATGTCTGTGTAGATGCCTGACGGGCTGATAGCACTGCTAGGATTTGAACCACAGCCCTCAGCGGTAGAGAGCTAGCATAATTTTACCACCCATTTCATTAAGAGGGAAAAAGCACCCACGCACAGCAACAAAAACTTCCTGTACAGCGCAATGACGACATCTAGTGGGGAGGAACATGCTTCTATTTCAGCTTCAGAGCTAAATTAATACATGAACAAGCAAACCAAGAGCAAATCATCATATTTTTTGTTTATTTTTACAAATAACTTATCTGTTACAAAGACAGTTTTCCCCGCAAAAATTAAAAACCACTTTAGATATCCAAATTCATTTTGCTTTTCGCATCCCCATGATTTAAATCTATAAAAACTGATGACAGCTTTGACTTGAGTCGTGTGAGTTACAGTTTTGTTGGGTTCCTGAAATACAAGTGCTTCAGACACCTATACTACACTAACAAAGACTTTTCTCTTGAAGGGGTGATTTCAAACCCAGTTAAAGCCTCATCCTGGATTAATCATGTTTTTTCTGTAGATTTTTGTGGGAATACTTGGTGTGGGATGTTTTCAATACTGTGCATATTATTTATATATATTTTTTTCTGCCGTTTCCCTCCCAATAGTGTCACTGAATTCCTCTGCCTGCAGACCCTTCCTCTGATCACACACAGAGTCACACACAGATCAATCACTCAGGCTCGTCGACCAGTCGACGTCGCAATTGCAGCAGAAATGAAGAACCCAGTCGACCTTCAACCCTCAGGCATCAGGCACGGCCAATTATGCCTGTTGGATGTGCAGCCAAATTGACAACCGCAAATACAGTCAATTAAAAAATGCATTATAATTTTCAATTGTGACCCCTGGTGCAATTTGATAAAAATGATGTGATGTCAGGATGTTTTGTTACTAACAGAGCAGACTGATTTTTCACAACATAATCATTACATTTGACTTTAATCCAGGACGAGACGTAACACGGGGCAGATGTACTGTCAATTTAGTCTAAAATCAAGTCAACTCTCATTGCATAGATGATCAATCTTGTAGAACTTGAATAAGGCCAATCGTGAGGCAGCACAGTGAGATTAAAGTAACACTTCACGTCTTATTTTATATCTTTTAAAATAAGGTAAAATTAATAAAGCTAATAAACATTTAAAACATTAAGGCCTTGTGGGACGGATGTAGTTCATCTACAAAAGAACAAAATAAAAATCAAACGAGGCACTGTCCGCTTTAAAGGCAGGGTATCTCCTGTGACTGGCTGGCTGAAGGCACATGTCGATTGCTTTGGCTTGCACAGGAAGATTCCTGAACTTTGGTGATTGTTAAGAGTCTCTGAGAAACCCTTGTGAGTACTTAACAGCTTTTGTAGGGCACAGAGACCAAAACTGCACGTCCCAGAAGTCTTTACTTGTAATCCACACCGTCACATGGATGGATAAAATGATTCAGATCTGTTCCTCCTTTGGCGCAGAACAAAATATGAAATGTAACTTCCAGTTGTCAGAGAAGATGGCAGATCACAGTCTGTTCGAGGACTGCACAGAACTCATGGAGACTTTGGACCTTTCCAAGGTTCGTCCATCTTTTTGTGACTTTTGATGCATCTGCAGGCCGTACTCCGAGGGAAAAAAACAGACACGCTCGCAAAAGTGGAGCATGCCGCAAGTCTTGCAAGGCGATCCGTACTCATTTGTTTCAGAGAGGAAAAAAAACGACAAAAACAAACACACCCGACAAATAAAAGTAAATGAAAGTCTATGAAGCTCTAATTACAGAAAATACATGAGCGCTAAAAAGAGAGAAAACTGAATTTAAAAGCTCCTTCTACCACTATGTACAGTAAAGGCGAGGCTGGGCGGGGCCTTTGATGTAAACTGTACATCTAAAGCATGCACTTTCAGTTTGGGTCAGTTCGTCCACTTTGGTTTTCAGGGAACAAAAAAAGGAGACTCCGGTGAAACAGAAGAAGCTCAGACTGGGCAGAAAATTCCAACAATCTCTCCCATCATCATTTGGAAAACGTAAAAGAGTCAGGTAGAGGAAGTAGTCCATTAGGTATTCCCTTCAGGAGGCTCTTGATGGTAGTTCTTATCCATACTGCACAGTGGCGTGTGTGTGTGTCTGTTTGTTTTGCAATCATGCACTTGCACCTTGGTAATACTGTTTCAGGCTAAATTGTGATTCATGAAGGAAGCAGCTGGGGGAAAATCCACAGTTGCAAGAAAAAAAAAAGTTTGTGAACCCTTTAGAATGATCAGGATTAATAAGACGAATGCAAAACCACCAATTCTTTTCTGTAATAAGCATGAAATTTAACAGAGAAGGATGAAAAAGGATCTGAATCTCTTCTCCAAACGTCAGGGGCTTTAATTCTAAAAGTTTATCAGTTGCATTTTAACAACCAGCATTTGATATCTGCATGTTTGTTTGTTTATTACGATTTTAATGTCATGTTTTACAGTTTGGTTACATTCATGACAGGAACGGTAGTTACTCGTTACACAAGGTTCATCAGGTCACAAGTTTATCATCAAACACAGTCATGGACAATTTCGTATCTCCAATTCACCTCACTTGCATGTCTTTGGACTGTGGGAGGAAACCGGAGCACCCGGAGGAAACCCACACAGACACGGGGAGAACATGCAAACTCCACAAAGAAAGGACCCGGACCGCCCCACCTGGGCATCAAACCCAGGACCTTTTTGCTGTGAGGCGACAGTGCTACCTGATATCTGCATGTAGAGCCAGTGTTTGAGCACATGCACCATACGGCATGTGTATTACAACACATTCTATCGACTTCCATATGGCTGCCATCAGATGCCTGATCCCCTCTCAGGGCAGCACAAACTGATTTTATTTATTTTTTTATTTATTAGAATTTTAACATCATGTTTTACATTCATGACAGACACGATAATTACACAAGATTCATCAATTCACAAGGATATATCGAACACAGTTATGGACAATTTTCTATCTCTAATTCCGCTCACTTGCATGTCTTTGGACTGTGGGAGGAAACCCACGCAGACACGGGGAGAACATGCAAACTCCACACAGAAATGACCCGGATTGCTCCACCTGGGAATCAACCTCAGGACCTTCTTGCTGTGAGGAGACAGTGCTACCCACCGACCCACCGTCCCACCTACACAAACTGATTTAAAGCCAAATAAGAAAACTATCCGACCAAATATCTTGTCGCAAGTTTGAACCCTTTTTTTTTTTTTTTAACAGGTGCTGTGAGCTGGTTGGTCATACCCTCTAAGTGGGAGTGACGGCTTTTATGTCTTTCCTATGAATCATGCATCTGTAAGCTAACATGCACAGACAGGAGCAGTTAACACATCTACAGATTTGCATCTGGTATGTCTTATTAAGTCACCAAAGTACCAACTTGAAGAGGTGACGGCTGGCTTCATGTGCCTCATACAAAGCTTATCACTTCAGCTTGGATTCAAAAGGCAAAAAAGATGCTGTGGCAGGACCAAAAGATACATTTTCAATGCAGGAAATACCAGCCATTTAGGCTGCTAAATGAGGTTTCACCAAATGGTTCAAATACATTTTCAGCTCACGATGAAAACGAAATTTAAAAGTACAACTGTTTGTGTTGTTAGCTTAGGCAGTATTTCATTTTACTGTAATTGATGTAATTGAGTAATTGATGCAGAAATCCTGGTTATTCCAAGGGTTCAACTTTTTTGAAAGCTTAGATTAAACACTCACACTCGGGACATACAATGAAATGGACAAAAACCTGTAAACATTATCCAGTCATTAGTGGGAGGCACCACACACACCCAAAGGCAGGAAAGAAACAAGGCTGACACACGTGCACACACACACACACACAGTGTTAGCATCCATAGCTCTGTAATCAAGACAATAGCCTAGCTTGTGTGTGTGGGTGTGTGGGTGTGTGTGTTTGTGTGTCGGGGGGTATGTGAGGCTCAGACGTGTCGTGGGAATTCACACTGTTCACAGCGGATAAGGGCAGGATGGTTGAGAAAGGTGCAGGCAGTACAACCCCACTGAACACCATCATCATCCTCCGGCGCTATGATCTTAATGCTCGAATCTGAGGGAGAGAGAGAGGGAGACAGACAGTGAGAGAGGGAGATACAGACAGTGAGAGAGGGAGATACAGACAGTGAGAGAGGGAGACAGACAGTGAGAGAGGGAGATATAGACAGTGAGAGAGGGAGACAGACAGTGAGAGAGGGAGATACAGACAGTGAGAGAGGGAGATACAGACAGTGAGAGAGGGAGACAGACAGTGAGAGAGGGAGATATAGACAGTGAGAGAGGGAGACAGACAGTGAGAGAGGGAGATACAGACAGTGAGAGAGGGAGACAGACAGTGAGAGAGGGAGATACAGACAGTGAGAGAGGGAGATACAGACAGTGAGAGAGGGAGATACAGACAGTGAGAGAGGGAGACAGACAGTGAGAGAGGGAGATACAGACAGTGAGAGAGGGAGACAGACAGTGAGAGAGGGAGATACAGACAGTGAGAGAGGGAGATACAGACAGTGAGAGAGGGAGATACAGACAGTGAGAGAGGGAGATACAGTGAGAGAGAGAGATATAGACAGTGAGAGAGGGAGACAGACAGTGAGAGAGGGAGATACAGACAGTGAGAGAGGGAGATACAGACAGTGAGAGAGGGAGATATAGACAGTGAGAGAGGGAGACAGACAGTGAGAGAGGGAGATACAGACAGTGAGAGAGGGAGATACAGACAGTGAGAGAGGGAGACAGACAGTGAGAGAGGGAGACAGACAGTGAGAGAGGGAGATACAGACAGTGAGAGAGGGAGATACAGTGAGAGAGAGAGATATAGACAGTGAGAGAGGGAGACAGACAGTGAGAGAGGGAGATACAGACAGTGAGAGAGGGAGATACAGACAGTGAGAGAGGGAGATACAGTGAGAGAGAGAGATATAGACAGTGAGAGAGGGAGACAGACAGTGAGAGAGGGAGATACAGACAGTGAGAGAGGGAGATACAGACAGTGAGAGAGAGAGAGATATAGACAGTGAGAGAGGGAGACAGACAGTGAGAGAGGGAGACAGACAGTGAGAGAGGGAGATACAGACAGTGAGAGAGGGAGATATAGACAGTGAGAGAGGGAGATATAGACAGTGAGAGAGGGAGATACAGACAGTGAGAGAGGGAGACAGAGTGAGAGAGGGAGACAGACAGTGAGAGAGGGAGATACAGACAGTGAGAGAGGGAGATATAGACAGTGAGAGAGGGAGATACAGACAGTGAGAGAGGGAGATACAGACAGTGAGAGAGGGAGACAGAGTGAGAGAGGGAGACAGAGTGAGAGAGGGAGATACAGACAGTGAGAGAGGGAGATACAGACAGTGAGAGAGGGAGATACAGACAGTGAGAGAGGGAGATACAGACAGTGAGAGAGGAGAGAGGGAGATACAGACAGTGAGAGAGGGAGACAGACAGTATGAGAGGGTAATACAGACAGTGAGAGAGGGAGATACAGACAGTCAGAGAATGAGATACAGACTGAGAGAGATAATTATGACTTTAAAAAGAGAGAGAAATGATGATAAAGAAAGATGAAGAGATGCATCAAAAAGCAGCAAACATGGCAAGTGCATGTGACCCACCCACTGGAGCAGAAAGACAGGGAGGAGGAGGAGGTGGAGGAGGAACAGGAGGAAGAGAGGGGTCTCTTTTCAGTTTGGAGCTGACGTTTATTCTGCGCCCTCTCCTGTCCAAAGATCCCCAGTGATCCGACCCTGAGCCCATCGCACCAGAACACAAAGAGCAAAAAGTGGAACAGCAAGCAGCGAAGGATTAGGAAAAAAGAGGAAACATTTTGAACATAAAGGACAGAAGAAAAAAAGCTAAAAAGCAAGAGGTGTGTGTGTGTGTGTGTTTGGCAGGAGAAACAGTACTCACCTGCTGCTGGTGTACCTTTAGGTTTGGGAGGGACGGGGCCAAGGAAGCCGAGGTTGTCGTAGAAATTATGGATTGCACTGGGATTGAAGTGTGGTCCTGAGATCCAGACAAAACAAACTCGGGTTACACATCCACACCAAACAAGTGCTTTCTTGTCAGTTATTAACTAAACACCTGCACCACATCTGGCTCTAAAACACCTGAGAGTCAGTGTGTCAACAACATGAGTCAGCACAGACACACGGAAACACAGACTCCCAAACTCACAGAGACACGCACACACACACACACACACAACTTAACATCTACAGGATCTAAAAATGCAGAATTATTTAGCATGAAACAAAGCCTGAACTTTCTCTCTCTCTCTCTCTCTCTCTCTCTCTCTCTCTCTCTCTCTCTCTCACACACACACACTCGCACACACACACACACACAGAGAGAGCTTTTAGCTTTGCATTTTTTTTGCAGATTGATTGATCCCAAAATCCCTTAATTTAACAACTGCACACTAATGCTCCCGATTCAACACAAGGTTTCTGTAAATCAGCCGTTCCACCCACCCAGCTCAGAGGCTTTTTTTTTTTTGGTGATTGCTGGAGACAAGATGGATTTACAATGTCTGTTTAGAAAATATTGTAACACTGTGTACTTTTCTGTGTGGTTCTTTAGTGGCACAACAGAAAAGCATTCATCTCCTCAGCCTGAGGTTGTGAGTCGGAGCTCTGATATAAGAGTGGATTGTCTGATCTGGTTTTCTCACATCAGTCTCGCACAAGCAGCTTATGGTTACGCATCTTTTTTGAGCCTGCGTTTGGACGAGAGCCGTTAGAGCTTCCTTCGAAAACACTGATCTGCCCAATTGCATGAACAGAGCAGCAGAAAGTCACCTGACTGTTCTGTACTCTCTGTAAACGCACTCGAAGTTTAATTTTGCATGTTTGACATAATGAACTGCATATTATGATTTAGGGAAAAAAGTGTCACAGAACAGGGTTCAGGCAAACAATGAACGTGATGCACGCGCTTTTGGCATGGCGTAGAGCTGGAGAGCGTGTCAGAGAGGTACCAGGAGGATCGTAAATCCTTACTCATGAGCAGTAGCAGGATGTCATTCAGGAAACAACTGCTAGTTAACACCACAATAGCAGCACATTAGCTGTGTTCAGGCTACAGGAGGAAGTTAAGGCCACATGTGCTGAGATATTTATCTGTGTGAACCTGCTCGACACAACGCCACAACCGACAGCCGGTTGCTAATCGTGCTGCTCTGAAAGATTCCTGCCGTTAGTATTGTTGAGGTCTGCAGAGTATCTTTGCTAAATGGTATTACCCATGTTGTTTATATTTATGTTTATTACATCTATTCATGATTGATAAAATGATTTTATAATTCATGCTCTGTCATATTTGCTTGTGTCGAGCTGAAGAGGAAAAAAACCCTGGCACTTGAATATCACAACTAGCATGAAATAAAAAAAATGAGTGTGGGGAGCATAAACAATAAAATGAAGCTCCGTTATCTTGGACACATTAGGAGAAGAACCAATTGGGGGTCCAGGTGGTGCAGCAGTAAAATACGCTACCCCAGTGGGTTGTGATCAGGATCAGCCTAGCCATTGGGAAGTGACTTCCCAGTGTGCTCTCAATGCAGCTCCGAAGCCCGGATACAATAAGGTGGGGTTGCATCAGCGTGAAAACTGTGCCAATTAGTACGCGATCCAAAATGATCCAGCCAAAACAATAAAATGAACGGAAACTCAATATTTTTGTGCGGTTGTAGCAATATCTATAGCTGTAGTAATCGTCTACGTGAAACGATTGCCCAGACTGAATAAAAAGGCAAATCTAGAGAGTTATACTTGGTACATCTGAAAGAAACTGCAGATATGAAGTGTTGCAAACCAGTATGCTATTATTCCAACTGCAAATCTGGACATCAACATGTCCTCATGCAGAAGCTGAAGCATGTCTGATTTCACTGTCTAATTATTAGAAGTCTGTGAAGCATTTGGTCAATAACGTTAAGGCAAAATCTTCACTATCGTTTCCCCAGTTTGACGTGCACACACTAATTAGGGTTTCTTCTGCGTAGACAGGATTTTGTATCAGCTCAGGTTTAGATTTAGTTTCCCAGGTGGTGATTATAGGTCTGGTCAGGCGTCTAACAGGTTGTACATATGCAACCTCTGATGGCTGGTCCTCTGCACCAGTGATTGATGATTTGCATTGACAGGGGAGCAGGTTTCTCCATACGTGGACCGGCTCTCTGTGAGACTTATGAGTACAGCAATATTTTAAACTTTTTGGAGGTTTTCTAACAAATGGACTTCACCGGCACCACCACGTTACCACTCAGCTGAAAATGATCCACCACCTAGATCGAGCCTGTCCAGTGGTGGTCATATGGTGACCTTTTTATTAATGGAAGGGGTAGAAAGGCTCCATACATTCCAAACATTTGTATCGAATTCTTGATTGCTACTGGTGCTCAGCTTGTTCATTGGGGGTTTATGGACCTGAAATACATTTGACCTGACGCTGTGCGGAACAAAAATGGACTAAATTCAGATTGTGTGCGTCAGTGTGTGGATTTGACCTACCACGTGCCTGCAGGAGGTCGATCTCTTTAGTTAAACAGTCGATATCTATCTGCAGTAACCTGTTCTTACACCTCAGCTGCTTCATCTCCTCAAGCTAAACACACACACACACACACACACACACACACACACACACACACACAAGACACACACACACACACACACACACACAGAGTTGTTCAGTTGGCCCAAAATTATAACAGTAAATAAGTTTAAACTCTAAACAATAATGGCTCCACCTGTGTATAGAACCCAGGACATTTTCACTTTGAGGTGACAGTGATACCCACTGCACCACTGTGCTGCCACAAAAAACATGAAAATGGTTGGTTGTTTGTTTTTGTAACGCCATGTTGTCATATCTATGACATTCATGCCAGGAATCTGTGTTTTATGCTTGTTTTAGTTGTTTAACATGAAAATGAAATGTAATAAATAATGACAGTACTGCTAGTGTACTAACCGGCACATATCATACTAGTAATACGTCGGCCACGATGTGTTTTCTTGCCAGTATTAAACGGGTCTTAGCACTTTTTGTGCCAATACTGGATATGTCTGTGTGCACAGTAGGAGTGCACACCATTGCTGCTGAATTTAAGGCTGCATGTACCCATGCACACAGTGTGTGTAATCCCTGACTGAAACAACGAATATACAGCTTCATATATGATAGTAAAGTGAAATGATTCTCAGGCTTACAGATGGTATCTGAGAGACCGAGTTGGACCTCTGCAGTCGTCTCCTCGTGAGGTCATTCTCCATCTCGTTAACCTCCTCTTTCAGCTTCTCCAGGTTCTTCTTTTTCAGCTTTAGCTCGTGACACAAACGTTCCATGCGTGCCTTCTGATGCACCAGCAAAGCTGAAAAACACACAATGCCATTCCATTAGCACTTCTAACAAAGCACAATATCTCTGATGAACCAACAATGCTGAAACATGCACAATACCTAAATCTTCAAAATCTAGGTTTCATAACCAGGCTCTCTTTCTTAGGGCTAAGAGAACCACAGATGCCAATTAAAAAGCAGTGGCAGACCAGTGGGCAAGATACTAGACCAGTGACCAAAAACTTGGTCCTGTTTCAAGCCCCACCACCGCTAAGCTGCCAGAGTTGCCTTTAATCCACAACTGTTTGAAAGCGCCAATGTAAAAGTTCTGTTAATGTAAATTAATGCAAAAATTAAATCAAGGCTGTATAGTCTAGTCATGTGATCAGCAGAGAAATTAAAATATTCATAGCTGCTCATGGGACATCTGAATAATTAGTCTTGGTATATTGTCTGTTAATTAAATAAAAAAAAATGGTATTCTTTGCCATTCTTTCAGTGTAATAGGATCATTTATCATGAGATTGTTAAAATTAAGAAATAGGGGTGCTTCAGTGGCACAAAGGTCTAAGCCTCTTGAGCTCAAATCTCAGCTGTGCTATCAACTGCCCAGGCAGCCACAAAGACATGACCGGGTGGCTATCAAACGGGCTCTTTACTGCTGCTGTGATTATGGTCTCTACTGGCTAGTCAAAGCACCCGCACAAGAAATGGCTGCTTTGCGGAAGTTCTCAAGTTTTGCAGAAATCAGAAAAACTCTCCAATTCCAACAGATTTGACCAAATTAGGGGTTTAAATTAGGGAGCCAATACATCAAAGCAAAGCCCTGTAGTACAAAGGATTAGGCCACCCTGTCATGTATCACAGGCCTGCTGGATTGCCTTTATTAATGTTAAATATGCTAACTATGATTAAAAGCTACCAGGAACCAGTAACAGTTAGTATGAATCACTAAATCTTTCACACACACACACAGGATACAGTAACATATGTGCGCTCCTGTACAACACACACAGACTGCAAAATCTGAATCAATGAGTCCCCACGTCATCAAAGCTAACTTCCATATAAGGTAAAGCCTGCCCTGCTGCTGCCCGTTTTACTCACACACACACACACACTCACACACACACACACACACACTCAAACACACACACACACACACACACACACACACACACACACTCTCACACACACTCTCACTCACACTCACACTCACACTCACACTCACACTCACACTCACACTCACACTCACACTCACACTCACAGAGAGAGAGCTAACAAAGATAACCCAGCTTTGATTGTAAGAGGTGTGAATATACACCATTTATCCAAAATCCGCCTCAGTGTCAACAGTGTGTAGTTTCACATTCAGGAATAAAACACACATGCCCTCCTTGGCAGGACCGAGTGGAAAAAAAGCATTTTACTACTACTTTGTAAAAACGTATACCATTACTCTTAATGTAACCCAGGCTGGTGTGCTAGCAGACCTCAGGCAGCACAGAAAATTTTGCTCAACTTTCTTTTCAGTTTCAGCAAGAAAAACAGACAGTAAATACATAAAACATGCAGCTTCTTCCTCCACCAGGTTTCATCTCAACAAAGCTGCTCGTTACCACAACCAGTATCAACAGAGTCATTAAATAAAGGCAAGTGGAATTATTCTGACAGAATTCCTTCTGCTTTAAAGTTAATCCTGATGGGTGAGACTGGTTTCCACACAGTACAGTATAGCCTGGAGGTGGAACTGTGATGGTGAAAACCTTGTAAAAACGACATGAATGTGGTTGGTATATTGTGCAAGACTGCACTCAAAGCTCTCATTCTAATTCGCCACATGCCCCAGGCTTGCAGTGTTGTGAAATGTAGAGCATTACGGGTTGAATGAAGCCAATATTTTATTACCTTTAGACATCTGACTGTCATGGACAGTGTTAAATCCAAAGGAATGCTCCCAAAATATTTATTTAAATGTGAAGAATGAACCATTGATACTGTATCTTCAATTGCCCCACAGGAAAACAATTTATGGGCATTTATGGTTGTAAAGTTGTTTTGAATAGCCAGTAGGGGAGCAGTTTTTAACTTTGGGCGTCAAGATCGCATTTGGAAACACCTGATATACTAGTAGATTGTTGTAATTTCTGTAAATTATAAACCTTTTAATAACAATAAATAGCAAACAACACCGTTGTTTAATCAAAGCTGGTAAAAAGGTCAATTTAGCCATCCGGCTGGGCTGAGCGGCCACATGAACAATGATTGGCCTGTTGTTCATATAGGGGTGGGGTAGTAGTAAGCCGGATAGGGTATGCGACATCTGCTGGCTGATTGATGGCGCCTGCACAGGGGCGGAGAAGGAGTGCGTTGATCAGGGTGTGTCTCTCCGTACACAGGGCTGATCCGCATTAGCACTTGCCTAGTGCAGGTGAGAAAATGCATACGGCTGCTGCCCATGTGTCGGAGGGGGGCGTGGGTTAGCTTCAGTCTCCTCAATCGGAGCAGGGATCGCCATTAGTGGAGAGGAAGCATGACTCAATCGGGCAATTGGACGCGCTAAGTCGGAAGAAAAAGGGGAGAAAACTAAATACAAAAAAAAGGTCAATTTAATTTATTTTTAGCAGCTGACGCTTGATTGAGCTTAGTGTTTAAAACCAAGGCTGCTGAATGCAGATTCATCCTCACCCCAACACAGTGCGTATGTGTTTTACATAGTCATACACAGGAAGAGTTTTTATCTATTTATTTATTTCGATGTTTTACGCAATGGTTATATTTATGGCAGGAAGGGTAGGTAATTTTTATCAGTCTATTGCCCTTGTCAAGTGTTGATTTAGTATGTTGTTTATATATGCGTTTGTTTAAACCAATGTTTTAAAGAAATTGAGGATTGTTTCTGTTGTGGCTTATAAAAAAAAAAAAAAGCTTTTGGTATTGCTATACATTGTTGTTCTTGTACGTATTTAAGGCATACAGTCAGTATACTGTATAACAGAAATAGGTCATTGGAAAATATCCTAGAGTGGGGTAGCTTCCCCCCCATATAAGACAAGCGCATACACAGAAAGAGTCAGAAAACTTTTTTCTGGGTTTCCCCCCCCTTATCTCCCAATCTAGTCGTTTCCTATTTCCGTTTGTGAATCCGCTGCTGCTTGTACAACCGCCAATCTGATCTAGGAGAGCCTTATCACCACACCACCCCTCCGACATGTGTCCAATCTCTGGCTGCTTCTTATCACCTGCCAGTGTTGGGTTCCCACAAAGAGCCATGCTAAGCTCCATGTGACTCCTTTCCCACTTGCGCAAGCCCCCGGACCAGTCCTGGAGACTACATATAGCAAGCGACAGCGAGAAAAGGCACCGTCTGACAACTGTGTTAGTGTGGATACCCGGGAGGAGCGGTGGCTCTGTAGAGATTTAAACCTATCAGTGCTGTGCTAGTGCCTTAAAACACTGTGCCACCTGAGCAGCCTTTGAATATATTTTTAGATATTTATATTATTTGCATATTAAATGGCAGAATTATTCGGCATTAAAATCCCAAGCAGAAGCTGTTTAGCATTTTAATCACATTCAAACACACGCACAAATTCCCTTCACTAACCTTGTGTATAGGCAGCATCATCAGAACCCATACTGGGCCGGCGACTTTCGGTGGCTCTTGGGTGAGGTGAGGGTGGCTCGGGCAGGCTGAGGACCTCAGGCTCTGCGTAGTGCTGATCACCGGGAACACTCAGCATGTTGGTGGGCTCGAAGGTGGGCGACACCACGCCCGGAGAAACAGCGGGCGGCTTGTTGGGCGAAACTGTAATTTTAAAGGTATACTTGGTGTTGGGCTGCGTTACCACAACCCGAGGCGATGTGGCTACACCTCCCGCCCCCACTGAGGCGCGGCATTTGGGTGGGTGGTGATGAATGTACGCAGGACCCATGCTGACTTGTCCACCTAGGCTCCGGCCTGCTGCCACAGCAGGATGAGAGGGATTGGCCGATATGTAAAGAGTGGGCGGGTTCCGAGGACCACTCTCATCCGATGACGCATTGGCGGAGATGTAGAATTTGGGCTGTGTGCGGCCGGATGGCGCGATAAGCCCGCTTTCATCCGATGGTGTTAAGGTAGATGCAGTGGAAGGTGGCGAGGCGGCGATGTAGACCGTGGGCTGGCTTCGACTAAGTCCCGCCCCTTCGATGGAGAGCGGAGCGGAGGATGAGGAAGAGGTTGACGGGCAGGATAAAGATCCAGAAGCACTCGCAGGTCGTGGGGCCATCAGGGTGGCTGTGGGGCCGACCGCAGCAGGTCCTCCCACTCGCTGTGGGGATTCAAGCTTGATCTCAATCTGGTTCTTCTTTGACCCTGTGGAGATGTTCTGGATGTTGAACTGGCTGAAGGAGGGTGGGGCTGGTGCCATTGCTGATAAGGATGAAGATACAGATGAGGATGACGATGAGGAGGAAGAGGAGGGGGCCTGAGAGACTGCAGCGGATGGCGCTCCAAAGGCAGAAGGTGGCTGTGCTGTGGTGGGTGAGCTGATGGGCATGTAAACATGTGAGGTCTGGTGATGCTGACCGCCTTGATGAGAGATCTGCGCAACATAGGGGCGAATGTAGATGGAGTTGGGGCTGTTCGGGCCCGCCTGAGGACCGCCGTGTATGTGCAGCGATGTGGGAGTGTTTCGGCCCGTGTTGGGCGCCAGAGTCACCGTGATCGGGTTAAAACGGGGAGTCGACGGTGGGGGTCCGACTGAGCCGTGACCTTTGACCCCAAGCTGGTAGAGGCCCAGGTGCTGCGGCGGCTGGGGCTTTCGTGCCTGCTCCATTACACAAAAAGCGTTCAGCGAGGCAGTGGGCACATGTGTGTGAGTGTGCGACTGAGGTTCGGCTTGGTAAAAGTCTGAGGCCGGGGTTGGAGGGCCGTTGACGGGCCCGTCGCTCAGGCTGTGTGAGAGAGTCCTGCTACCGTTCATCTTCACTGAGTCGCGCTGTACGGCACCATGGGTATTCTGCGACACGCCCACGTTGAGCTGGGTCATGTGATTGTGCAGGTCGGTCACGCTCGGACTGCCCTCGGTGTACAGGAACTTTGGACTCACTTGGTTCAGGTACTCGCAACACGCCACCAAGTTGTTCTTATTCTGAGAGAGAGAATAAAAGATACAGAATCATGCGTTGTTATCAGGATCATGATTTCTGTATTTTATTAATGACTCTAATGGTACTGGTAACAAGGAAGTCATATTCTTTACATTCCCATGTTTTAAATTCATGTTTTAAATGAAACTGGCCACATTGCATATCGAGCAGCAAAATTCTGTCTGTTGTTTTGGTCAAATAAAAAGAGGCACTGACAGTCTGACCAAGATACAGCTATAACAGTGAAGGACCAGACTGCTGGGTGAATGGTCAACACAGAGAAAACAAATACCCAGAAGGATAATCAGATAAAAGGTTAGACAGGTGAACAGAGAAACAGCTCAACGGGTTAGGAGACTGACAGCAAGACAGCTAGATGGATAAAGGGACAACAAACTAGATGGGTAAAGAGAGGGACAGATAGACAGGTAAACCGACAGAGCTAGATGGAGAAGGGGAGAAAAAGTTAGACAGTAAACAGACACAGCGCTAGACGGATAAGGGGACAGACAGCTAGACAGGCAAACATACACACAGCTAGACGAGCTGACAGAAAGCTGGATGACTAAACAGAGACACATCTAAACTGGTCACTGAACATACAGCTAGATGGGTGAACAAAATAAAGAGTTGGACGTGTATACAGCCACACAGCTCGACAGTCAGTCAGAAATAGATCAACCATAGTATCCTCACCATGACGGGAAAAACCCTGAAAATATCACTGAATGAAAGCTTTGATTTATTTTTTAAAATAAACACACATGCATTGCCGCGCCCACCTGTTTGACACACTGAGAGACGACACCCTCAGGCACTTCTGGAAACTTCTGGCGCAACTGCTGCACAACTAGACTGTCAATCCGCTGGTTTCCCTGTGCCATTCGGGGACTGCCAGGATGGAACGGAGTGAACCGCAGCGCACACACTCATGCACACACACACTCGCTCTATCCCAGCATCGTCTGAATGAGAAACAGACAAAGACAAATTGAAGAAGTGTAAGTCACAAAGGTCTTAAACATTGAGACTAGAAAGAGCTCAAATCTTGTAGTACTTCATTTAGTATGGCTACAGATAAAGCTTCAGATCGAATACATCCAAACAATATGAAATAAACAGACCCTGAGACTTTAATGTTTTTTTTAAATTCAAGTCGTCCCCCACCCCCAAACAGCAAACGCTGTGGTGCTTTCTGAATCAACAGGTACAAAACTGGTAGGATGTTTTTATGCAGCAGCCCTTAATCACAGGGTTACATTCACCAGTAAAGGCTGCAATATGCCTCCTCTGACCTGCATCTGGGAACAACCTGCACACACTTTGAGAAAACTTCTAAAAGTGCCATTCTCATGGCTTAATGTACCAAATCAAAATGCTTGCAGCTATGTCTCTGCTATGTATCTGTTTCCTTTCTACTAAGCTGCTTAAAAACCTTCTGTCATTTGTATTTAAGTTGTTTTACTTTGGTAGTAAACACTACAAATTCAGTTTTAAAGCTGCCGTTTTGCCATATAAAACCGAGTTAGTCAGTTTCTGTTCTGCTGTGTAATTTCCTAGGAACTAGCCTTGGTCTTCAGCTGGTAAATCGCAGTCCATCCAGCCTTTTCATTACATGGTGCATTTACAATGAATAAATTCCTGAAGTAATGGGGTTGTCTTTTAAATTTGAGTTATGTGGTGTTACTGTCTTGTTCGACCACTCAACAGACATTTACATTTACATTTTTGGCATTTAGCAGACGCTCTTATCCAGGGCGACTTACAGAAGTGCTTCCATAGTAGACATTACTTTACTCTAGTTCAAGTAGACAACAGTCCAAGAACACAAATCTGCTAAAACCCTGTTTCAGCAGATTTGACATAATTGGTGTCTGATGGTAGAAAGTAGGAGACAGAGGAAGTTGTGTTTATAACCCCTAGTCAGCTGATATAAAGATGCACCTGACTGCTTCACACGTGTTAGAAAAGGTGTTGGATAGCCTGTGGCCCTCATTTGCTAGCAAGGTTGTTGTGCAACAGTCAGAGGTCACCAGATCTTTCAAGAGAAGTGAGCATATCAAAACAGGGTGCAAAAAGAGAAAGGGAAGGTGATTTGTATCCAGGGGTTTCAAATAAAATAAATGCATCATCATATCTGAGGCATGTCCATTCCACAAAACTAGCAATTTTCTCGTCAGTATTTAATGCAGACACATTATTTTTGCAGCAGTTCACCAGAGCCAGAGACTCAAAAACATCTGGAGGGTTCATAGTTTTCGGTTCCCAAACCATGACAAGCTCAACAGCAGAGATGGATTCATAATGGAAACTGTCAGCAAAGCAAAAAAGACAGCTTCATTCTTAGTGCCAATATTCACATATTCACAGCATCACAAGCACACACAGAGCTGCTGATAATCAGGATTTTTAACGGTTGCCTACACAGTTTCACTGACTGTTTCTAAATATCTAAATGATTGATGGTTTTATTGCCTTTGTTGCACTGAGCACTTCTTTCTTACAATAACAGCATAACAGCCAATCACAGCGAGGCAGGACAGCAAAACAGCAACGCTCAGTAAAAAAAGTCAGGATGTGAAATGAAGATTATTTTCATGGTACAAGGTACATAAATCCTTTTTGAGGTTTACATTGTCATGGGTTTAGAGGTGTCCTTCATGGCAGCCTTTAGGCCTATAGCAATGTAAAGCTTGCTTGACGGTGGACAGTGTGACCTGGTTTTTAGCAGCTTCTTATAGACCACTGAAGTCGTGCGTCATTCTGTAGTCCTCGTTATGTCCATATTTGGAGACCCGGGTCTAACTCAGATTTCCTATGGGGTTTTCAAAAAATCGGTTCTAACGCATCCTGTGCTAAATAAACATGTTCAGAACCCTGTACGTTTTGTCCTGTGTACATTTTTCTCTTGTACATCACTGGATCCTCTGGATTACGAGGTTGTTAAAGGGTCGTAATACTAATAATGCTACACGAAAGCCAACGCTACTGCACATTAATTAGACGTCACTGAACTACACCAATCAAAACGACGGAACGAGCGGCCCAAAGGCGTAACACCCGACCATCCTCGCTTTCTACTTTAATGTAGCTAACTACTAAAAATATCAACCAAAACTTGTGAATATCACTCCACTGTTACTCTGGTGAATCGCGCTGCTTCGTGCGGTTATTTAAGAGGCTTATAAAAGAAAGAAAAAAGAAAACATTAAGAGGCTTCAAGTTTAGTGACGTCAATTCAGTGCGCAGTAGCATTAGCTTACATGTAGCAATATTCCTATTTTGACTCGTTAACGACTTCATAATTCAGAGGATCCAGTGATGATAGACAGAAGAATCTCCATAAAACAAAACCTAACAGCTCTGGAACATTTTTTATGACTACAGGATGCGAGAGAGGCAATTTGCGAAATCTCCATTCATATTTCCCATTCAAAATTTCTCTTAGACCCGGGTTACCAAATATGGGCATAACAACATGGCGTGGCCTACAATATGACGACTCGACTTCAGTGGTCTATTGATGGGAGAGCTGACACTTTAAATTTTACATACATTTCATGCAAAACTGCATAAACTGTCAGTACTGTAGGTTTATTCGCTCATCTAACGCAAATCAACGCTCATCTTGTGACGGCCGTTTTTTAATCAACAATGCAAGACATGTTAATAGGAAAATCTTTGATGTTTTTCATATTTTTGGACACTATATGCTCGTCGGTTAGCCATTAACTTATGGTGGGAACATTTGTATCCAAGGGACTTTTCTTAAAATATTGTCACAATTTATATGCCATTTATATCCTCTATTTACATTTCTATTTCCAATGCTGCTACATTCCGTTGGTGGGTCATGTAACCATGAGGGTGGTTTTCACTTCTGCCCACAGTTTCCTTGATTTTAAACCCACACTATTTTAACACTTCCTGCTGCTCTAGAAACAGACCTTTCTAAAGTCTTGATAAAGAAAGTGCTGTATGGTGTCCTGTCTTCTCCACAGAGCTCTGGATAGATTACAAACTTCTCCAGTAATCAGTCAGTGTTGCACTACTCCCTTCAGCTGATCCAACTGCTGCACTGAGCCAGTGCTGCTGCTACTGTAAGCTCTAGCTGAGTGCTGTTTCCCATCAAACTGAAACGTCCCCCACCAACACTACAACTTCATCAGCAAATCAAAGCTCAGCCCAGCCATTTCACTCAACCCAAGATGGGAGATAAGCAGAGAGAGAGAGAACTTGTGCTTATCCGAATCATAAATGTCGAGCATTTACTGCCGTTCAACTGAGACTCATAAACACTGAGAGTTTCAGAAACAATGCAGAAAAGAAACAGTGATGGTATATTAACCGTGTGCTCACACTACTGAGCCACAGAGCAACAGAAGTGCAACACTGAGTCGTAAGCACATGGAGACAAGGTAACAAGAAAAATAATGAAATTTACATTTATGTTTCCCGTTTAGACTAAGTTCACTGACAGACCCCAGGTTAAACATATGCTGTGTCATTTTTATTTATTTATTTGTTTGTTTGTAATTTGTTTTAATTAATCTGCAGCTCGATACACCAATGACAAGCATATTTTTCAACCTTAATCATGCAGTGGCACGACCCACAGCTAGCTGCAGCCCAACAGTTAGAAACAGAGACAACTCAGAACGGGCGCACTGAGCATACTTAGTTCATGTTGCTTTTCAACAAAAAGGATTTGCCAAGACAGAGGAAAGCGTAATTAGTTGATTAGTCTGTGCTCTGCTATCAGACGAGCTGAGCGCCAACACAGACATGGGGGTGGCGACACAGGGGATTCCTCATCGCTGTTGTAAGAGGGCCTCTGCTGGCTGAGGGGCCTGAACAAAAAAGACTCTCCAACCCAGTGCTGCTACCTGACTGCGGAAACGAAGGATGGATAAGGTATCATGTGATACACGTGATAACACGTGTACAGATTTAGACATGCCGGAGAGAGCAGGTGCAAGTCTGCAGCATTTATCGACCAGATGGGGTAAGGGGAGTTTGTGCAAAATAAATTTATACTGGAGTGTATAAAGAACGTGTATAAAGCAGGTGTTAGCAGTGAATTGGCCACTGACCCTTTTTTAAAAGCTCAATTTTAAAAAACTAAAAAAAAACCCCACAAATATTAGGTAATCCAACAGAACCTTTGCTTTCTTCTCTAGTTTAATCTTAGAAAATGAGGAAGTCCCAATTTTTTACTCTTAAACAATACCCTCATGCTGCAATACAGATCCATGTCTGTGTATCTGTATGTTATAATGAAGAGAGGTTTGGTGTTATCCTAGAATGCCCTGTAAGAGGCCTCCCTGTATCTCTGAGTGTTTAATGATGGGGCCACCATGCTATCCCAGAATGCCATGCAACGGCCTGTGGCCCCTGCCTGCTTCCAATCAGCAGCCAGCTGCAGCCTCCGGCACTGAGGAATTTCTGATTTCCTGCCTTCACTGCCTTCAACCCCACACACATGCACACATCTCTACTGAGGGGTGGGCATCCGAGCAAAACCACCCCAGCTCGACCAGCAGCATTTGTTTGGCTGGGAGTTTTTCCACCAGTGAATTGGACGAGCACATTTCTACCCCACAGATCTCACACATACATACACAAGATGTGCTTTACCATTTTCATGGATCCCTGAACCCAGTGAGATGTGAAAAAGAGAGAGCTGGGTGACTCTTTCTTAGCTGATTGTCTTTCCTGCAGTGTGTTTACCATCTGCATATCAAAAACCAGACTTTTGTAGTGAGGACTCCACAGCAGCTGTGCAGGATTCATCCTGATGAAGGATTTGTGCTGACTAAGTAGAAATGATTTGGCAAGCAACAAAGAAAACAGCCTGAAGCCTGTTCATCAGCTTTTACACAGGTTGGAATTTGTACTCAAGCATCTGTGCTCATTTTCATAACAGGAATGTACAGTTGTACAGTTCTTCTTTAACCAGCACCACTGAAGTTCACACCACGATGTGCCATTGTGACCATCTAGACCGAAGGTCTTGCCTACAACAACACTAAAACCAATTTAACTGCAGTTTTCACCCCTAATTTAAGTTAAACTCAGAACGCCATTATACACTGGGCAGGAACTGCATTTTAACTCTCACTGGAGAAGACTTGGCCGTTACCATCCCTAGCTCACAGCCTAAATATATGCTGTTGGTCATATTTAGGGCACTACTAGATTCACTGCGAAAAGTGCTTAATTTCAATGACCTCAATTTTCAAATATCGCAGATCTCTCAGATTTTTTTAAAGAAAAGTGCCACATTTCACAGCAGTCATTAAATAACACTCATAAATTAAGCGATGTCCATTTTTGACCCCGCCCCCCTTCTGCATCCACATGATCAGTTGGGAGTTTTCCAAACTCAGGTAGTGTTTTTAGCTGCTTTAGACTTTGACATCTTGGACATTTTGTCTAACCGGAGTTTATGATGTAAGAAATTAACTGCACATAGACAAACTATCAGGAGCAGAATATTGGCTTGTTCTTTTGAGGTGCAGCACAGAATACAGAGAGATGATCACATGTGTAGAGAAGCACGCTTTTCCTTTGATTATGGAATCCCCAAAGAGACAAAATTCACTCAATACATAAACACACACAATACACATTGTCAGCACACTACAGAAAACACCACAGAAAAGTCTGTTACACTAACTTAATTGCTGTATGATTGCCAGAACAAAAGTATGTGGACGCCTGACCTTAGCATGTTGTGCTATCCAATCCCGAAGTGCTATTTCAGCAGAATGATCAATCAGTTGGGATTGTTCAAGGTCTTCTAAATGGGAAAGGAGCTAGAGAGGACCGCACTGCTTATCAAGGTTGTTTAGTTTTTCCCCTTACAGTTTTCCACTTACAGTTTACACATAAATGTCTTTTTGCACTTAACCAAGAACTGAAATGTTTAAGCGTGATGTGGGCAATTACGCGACCACTGCTGTACATCCGTCAAGCCATAGAGGCACTAGGCACTATTTTCCTATTAGCATAACGCTAACAGGTACCTATGTGCTTCCATTCCACACCCTGAGCAGATTTAGATCCAGTCTCCATTTAGGTCGGTCAGGGCAAAGTGACATGTCTTAGTAACAGTTTTTTAAAGAAATAAAACACTGTGTGGTTTGGTGTTCTGTGCACTGCCAAAATGTCTCTAACCATGAAAGAAGCTGCAATCGCCTCGAAAAAAAAAAACCAGTTGGCCGAACTGTTGGCTGAACAGAGTGATTACTATAGAAATCGGCATAATAGACAACGTAAAACAATCTCCTGAAGAGCTTTATTTAAACACTAAGAGCCTGTAAACGCTGTTGCGCCAAAATGTAATTAAAGGCTCTGGGACAATCACAGAGGACACGGCTGACCAGAAGCTGCTTCTGATTTACCCAGGATTAAATTACACGCTCAAATTAAGGTTTAAAAGCTTTGCTAAAATCTTAAGAGATGTGAATCTTCCGCCTTTCAGGCATCATTAATTTAGATCATTCTTGTTTATAAGTGGCGAGTGTTCTCTTTTTAGCTCTTTATTTGTCATCAGTGGTACATTTTTTCATATCAGCTGAGCCATAAATGAAACGGCAGCTGCTTCGTTTGCCATCATATCAAGCAGCACAGGCAGTGCAGTTAGTTTCCACATGGCTATCTGGTCCAAATCCTTAATAGAAATGTTAGGAGTACAATGCATTACACAGCAACAGCTAAACTCTACACAGAGCTGCTCTTGTACCCACACACCCCTCTGCTCCAGTCCTGCAAGGAGCAGCAGTGCTGCTAAATAAATAAATCTGAGAGCACAGTCAACAGGAAGCATCTGGTCCACGTTAGTGAAGTTAGAGAGAGAAAAATAGAGCCGAACAGTACGAGGGCACTCGCAGAACAGCGCTGCCAGGCCTCTCATAAAGAAGATATTACTGCATCACACGAGGGCCCAGCTCCAACACCCACTGGCAGCTGGACAAGCAGGAACAGTCCACGCTCTTACACTCGTACACAATTAGAGGAGTGTAACAGCATGCTTCAGAGCTGCAAGATTTAGTATGTTTAAATGGAACCTGGTGCGTTTAGTCAGGTGAGAATATAGCCATCACCCTCTGGTTCAGTAGTGAGGGGTGGTGAGGGTCTGCTTCCAAACTGACTTCAGTCCTATTTAAGGATGTCAATGACCAATCGATTAACCCATAACTAACTACATATACATGAGGAGTCGCCACAGCAGATTTTCTAAATCAACCCTCCTGACTGGCCGACATGACCCTGAAATTTAAACCCCTGATCTCAGTGGTAGTGGGCTAACATACTTTATAACTGCACCACCCAGGCACCCTTCAAACTTTATTAAACTATATTCTTCAAAACATGAATAACAGAACTATAAAAGATTCAAGCTGATTGGTGCGGGTATGGGGTCGGACTACGTGTGGATCTGTGAGGAATGATGTGGGAACTTCTGAATCATGTCCCAGTATGAAGGTATAAACTCTATCATTTTATAATATTGACACAAACTTTGTCAGGAAGAACTTAAATCTACCCACCCAAAATCAAAAGAATAAGAATCAAAAACAGACTTGGTTTTGTTTAAAGAGTAATATTCAGTAGAGCTGGTTAATAAAGCAACACTTATCATGCATCTAATCCCTCCTGGTCACCTGTTTCAATTTAAGTGATGTGAAACCAAAACATACCCAACAGAATGTGGGCAAAAGTATTTAGTCACTGTGACTCTGACCAGGCAAACACACCGAGAGGTGTAAAAGCACCCTCCAACCATTCAAAACACAAATCAGGCAGATATATGCAAAGCAGGCGTATTAAATATTTCTGCATAGCTGAACATGCTGCGGCACCGAAGATGTTTATGCAAGGCTGATAGCTGTTGACTTTTACAAGCGCAGCAGCGATGTCACTGCACATAACCATAACCCACCTGAAACATCTGTACAGCTGCCGAAAGGTGAATTTCATAACTACACATCCCTAATTACAACCACATGTTTGACCTCAGACAGAGGAAAAAACATGAAGTGCAAAAAGCCAACCATAAAATGAGTGTGTATTTGTCAGAGCTTCTCAGTGCACAGTCATGAGAAAACACTATAAAAACGGACAAATCAGCAAACCGGAGCTCTGACCAATCGCAAGCGTCTGCGTGTTACCGGCAGAGGAAATTCAGAAGAAAAAGAGAAGACATTTTAGTGATTTATCAGATCTTACAGTTATATTTTCAGACTTACTAATGCACTGCTCCCATGCACAGAAACTTACAGGTTCATCAAGTCTGAGCATGTGCACCACTAGACACCAGCGCCCGGAGCAATCACAACACTACACGACACTACATGCAAAAAGCCCTGTCCTCACCCACAATGTATTAAAACATCGATTAAGTGTGGGGCCCTTCTAAATTCACAGGAAAAAATGCTTAATTTCACAATCCTCGTTTTTCGAAAATCGCAGATTTTATGGATTTTTAAACCAAAGTGCCACATTTCACGACAGTCGTTAAGTAACACTTAGAAATTGAATGATAGAATAAATGGAAGGTACAATACACCGCACAGCTACCTTAATAATTGAATGTAAACCTAGAACATTCAGCGACAGTCTCAAAGTCAGAAAAATTCTGTCCGTCTTCTGACACCACCCTCCAGCGTCGCAAATGTGACCTCGACTGAACAGGGACAAATTCCCACTGCTACTTTCCATCCCAGTGAAGGCTGTAATTGCAGAAAAGGTGGTGTCAAATCCATTTGAATGCCTATAGTTTTGAAACGAGATGTCCCACAAGCTCCTGGTCAGGTGTCCACATACTTTTTCGGTCACATGTTGTACGTGTAATAGAAATTGAGGGCACCGATCTAAAAACTGTCCAGTTTGTCCTCTGTTTACTCTGCTGAATGTCTGCAGACATTCATCTGAAACAGGAGCAGCGCTTTCAGTGTGACCCATTCCCACACAGAAAGAGGAAATAAGGAAACAAACAAACAATAAAAAAAAAACCTTCCACTAGCAGTAGCTCTACATGATAAGCACTGAACCTAAGGTTTGCTAACTGTGCTGTGGGTTCATACTTTAGGACACTGGTTCTTAAGGAGTCCGGAGTCTACGTAGGGTCACAAAGATTTACGAAATCATAAATATAAATTTTTTTTTTATAAGTGTTATGCTTAGATATTTTTTCCGTGCTTGCTACCATATAGGTTTGTGAACAGCAATTGTTGTCCTATTTGTTATGATATGGTTTAAAAGGCCTTACTCAAGGGCCCAACAGTAGCAACCTGGCAGCGGTGAGACCTGAACTAGTGATCTTGTGACCTTGTGACCTTGTATTAGTACTGGACTAGTACCTTGTATATTCTTATAGCTTGTACTAGTGCAGCTATAAGAATATATATTATTATTTGTATTTATCAGAATTGTAATGTCCTATTTTACACACTTTGGTTACATTCATGACACAGTCTTGGACAATTTTGTATCTCCAATTCACCTCACTTGCACGTCTTTGGACTGTAGGCGGAAACCGGAGCTTCTGGGGGAAACCCACGCAGACACGGGGAGAACATGCAAACTCCACACAGAAAGGACCCGGACTGCTCCACCTGGGAATCGAACCCAGGACCTTCTAGCTGTGAGGTGACAGTGCTAACCACTGAGCCATAAGAATATGTAACTTTGCTAAGCAGGAATAATTAACTTATTTGAGAGGAACATGATAAGGATGTGATGGGTTCATGCACATTTATGAGAGACAGTGAAGGGTTTAAAGTGTACATACAACATAAATCAGGCTTCTGGAAACTGTTACAACTTTGACAACCATATAAAAGCCAATTAAATCACCAAACAACAGCACAAACCCTCTGGTGCTGCAGTGAGAAAATTCAAAGCACTGAAGATGAAAGGAGGTATGAAAACATCTCATAGCCTCCTAATTGACTATTTGGGTGGGTTGAGTGCACCGATTCCAAAAGCAACACTTTCTTCTTTCTGATCCGGCGAGGCTCCCTCTCCATCTCCTCAATGACCAGATTCCTTCTGTGCATGACCGTAGCCAGCAAATACACCTTGCTGTCCACCAGAGTAATGAATACAAGCCCTGCCAAAACATTTCCAGGTCTGGGGAGAAACGCTTCTATGTGGCTGTGAAACACTTCAGCGTCTGTCGGCACCGACGCATGAAAAGCCAAAAGTAAATGACATTTTCTTCTTACCCTAAATGCAGTCTATCAGCCAAGACATGTTTGGATTCCGCTGTGTGCACGCTCCTGATCTCGCTCACAAATGGGAGTAAATCTGAAACAAACAAACAAATAAAAAACATGGATGAATATCGAAGTCAGAGACATCATGTTTTTTTAAATCGGGAGAAATACCATCCTGTTAGATTGGGAGATTTCTCATATATAAACCAGACGCCACAGTGACACAGCTAGTAGAAATGATGCCCCACAGAAACATGGGTCCTGGTGTTCAAAAAGTGACCATTTTCCCACGCTCTCCCTGTTCCCAAGTGGGTTTCATTCAGGTACTTCTGTTTCCCAATGAGCTCGCAAAAGCAAGCAGAATGGGGATTGCTCACCTAAACTGACCCAGGTGTGAGTGAATTTTGCTCTTCAGTGGATTGATGTCATTGTTCAGGCTAGGTATTATTTAGGTGGTGGATCATTCTCAGCACTGCAGTGACACTGACATGGTGGTGGTGTGTTAGTGTGTGTTGTGCTGGTATGAGTGGATCAGACACAGCAGCGCTGATGGAGTTTTTAAATACCGTGTCCACTCACTGTCCACTCTATTAGACACTCCTACCTAGTCGGTCCACCTTGTAGATGTAAAGTCGGAGACGATCGCTCATCTATTGCTGCTGTTTGAGTCGGTCATCTTCTAGACCTTCATCAGTGGTCACAGGACGCTGCCCACAAAGCGCTGTGGCTGGATGTTTTTGGTTGGTAGACTATTCTCAGTCCAGCAGTGACAGTGAGGTGTTTAAAAACTCCATCAGCGCTGCTGTGTCTTATCCACTCATACCAGCACAACACACACTAACACACCACCACCATGTCAGTGTCACTGCAGTGCTGAGGATGATCCACCACCCAAATAATACCTGCTCTGTGGTGGTCCTGACCATTGGAGAACAGCATGAAAGGGGACTAACAAAGCATGCAGAGAAACTGATGGACTACAGTCAGTAATTGTAGAACTACAAAGTGCTTCAATATGGTAATTGGAGCTGATAAAAAGGACAGTGAGTGTAGAAACAAGGAGGCGGTTTTAATGTTATGGCTGATCAGTGTATATAAATATATATATATTTTTTTATATATATATTTTTTTATCAGATTAATTTCTCTTCCCTCAGGTGTTCCCTGTTCAAACACTAGTTGTATTTACTCTTCTGAGACCACTTCATCATCATTAGGGTCATGGTGGGTCTGGATCCTGACCTGAACATACAGGGTTCTTAGCAGGAACACACCATGAACAGGACACCAGTCCATAATAGAGCATTTATCCCTTTATTTACTGCCCTACACCTGAGGGCAGGTCAGCTAATTCATCTTCTGCATGTTTTGAAAAGTTGAAGGAAACTGGAGGACCTGGAGAAAGACAGTGCCTAGAGGCAAGGTTTGAACCAAGGTCACCAAGACCCTAAAAAATCCGTGCAGTACCGCCACTACCAGCTGCATCACAATGCCACTTGGGAATTTAGTAGTTTCTGTAGAGCCAGTAGTTGCATGTACATTCACATGCAAGCATTTGACCATGTGTACAAATTCACTTTTGAATTTACTTTCCTGATTCACAGAGAGAGCGAGAGAGAGAGAGAGAATGAGAGAGAATGAGAAAGAATGAGAGAGAGAGAAAACACTGCAGCCGGAAATGCTTGCAGCAGCTGCTAGGAGTATTACTCCCCACCTTGAGGCCAAGCAAAAGACAAATGGCAGCCAAATCATGTGGCTTGCCCATCTAGAAAGGCCATTGGTGAAAAGCAGCCTGTTCCACTGCTGTGTGTAACACTCATCTAACATGTGTCACTAAGCAACAGAGAAAGAAAAGTACTCAGTATAGCATGGCATGAAGGCGAAGCGAGTGTGTCTGTGCCAGCCGCAGATTCCTAAAAAGAGCCAAAAGAGGTTTCATTCAAAACGGAATCATATATTTACTCTACACCTCACAGAGATTCAGCAACACATGGCAGTTAAAAGCACCGAGTCTGGTTAAATCAGCAAATTGGGCTCATTTAATCCTGAGTTTTTCCTGACTTAATTGTCTGTGGATGAATTGGGATGGGGTGGGAGTGTTGGGAAGCTCTGACCACTCAAACATGAATTTTAGAAGTTATGGAAGTGCACCAGAAGCTAAGTAGCTATTAGGGCAAGCCGTAGCCTAGTGGTTAAGGCACAGGACTAGTAATCCAAAGGTTGCTGGTTTAAGCCCCACCACTGCCAGGTTGCTGCTCTTGGGCCCTTGAGCAAGGCCCTTAACCCTCAGTTGCTCAGACTGTCTACTGTAACTGTAATGTATGTCGCTTTGGATAAAGGTGTCTGCTAAATGCTGTAAATGTACATGTAAATACTAGGTATGTAAATATAACATGCAAATTCCTACTAAAATCATCCGATTATTAGGCAAACATGACTAAAAGTATGTGGACACCCCTCCTAAAGCCTGACATAAGGGTTTTAATGACTTTTCTTCTCAAAAATGACTGTGTACCAATCAGAATCAGAATACTTTATTGATCACAGAGGGAAATTGCAGTAAACAAAGCAAGCTCTATAAGGACAAGTCTCGACCAATAGGTAGCAAGGAAGTCCAGTGGCCTGCAAAAAGCCCTGACCTGGACCTCACTGAACTCTGTTGGGATGAATTGGAATGCAGATTGCAAGCCAAGCCTTCTCACACAGCATCAGTGCCTGATCTTAAAATGTCTACTGTAAAGACCTCCAAGAAAAGCAGAAGCGGATATTGTAGCAAAAGGGGAGAAGGCAAGCCAATGTTAATGCATGCGGTTTTGGAATGGGATGTCCAACAGGCTCATGGTCAGGTGCCCACATACTTTTAGCCATATTGTGCACATGCATTGTGACTGCACGGGGAAATGCAGTTAGTTTTGCTGTGCCAGGCAGGATGATCACCAGTGCTTAACTACAGCTGAGAAGCTAATGTTTCCAATTTTTCCAAAAATAATGCAGCTAGTCTTGACAGGCTGGCACTGATACAAGAGGTCAGCCACAGGCAGAAGCTAAAGATGTACCGATCAGGGTTTTTGGCACCGATCTCCTGATCTCCTTTCAGGGCGATCGGCCGATAGCCGATTCCGATGGGGAATAGTCTCAGTGATTCATGACACTGTGCAACATGCCCACACACGCAGGTTTAATGTTATCCAGTTCAGTCTGAAAAAAAAACTTAAAGAGCCTCACAGTGAAAATAAACCGGAGACAAACGCAACAGCGCGCGTGTGTGTGTTTGTGCGTAAGTTCTTCTTCTCAGTTATCTCTCCGTGTTTACTGTTATTAATTAAATGTCGTGGTTTTAAATAAACACCAGCTACTACAGAACATTCTGTGTGACTCTCTTACATTAAAAAGCTTAATTTAAAAGCTTAATTAAACTGCTATTACCACAGATCTGTAACCGAGTCAGACTCGTTCCGTCTAAAAGTTTTCTGATGATCCTAAAAGTTCAGCAGATGATCCTGAACTAACGAATTTGGTAATGAATAAACTTTTGCCTCTGATTGGCTCTGTAATGTTTTCTGTTCTCATCTACATCACAAGTAAGAACCGCTTACGATTTACCAAAGTGAACCAGGAGTTTATATAACGTGCTGATAGAATCGACTCAGATGTGACCGGGTTGAATTATCTTTTTAAAGTAAATATTACAATCAGCAAAATTACATCGTATGTATGATGCACAACGTTAATGATGTTATTTTAGGTCATGAAGAGCTTTCACTGTGGTTTCTGTACGATGGTTGATGAATGGTGATGTGATGGTTGGTGCTTCGTAGCTCAAAGTCTGGATCAATCCACTGAGCTGTTAACTTAACGTGATCTTTATATATCACACGATCGGATCGGCTACTTTTAGGAAATATCGGCCGATTGCCGATAGCATATTTTGATTAAAAATCGGCCGATACCGATTCATAGCCGATCGATCGTCCCATCTCTAGCAGAAGCCCATCATCACGCCTTCAGCCATACAGACTTTCGTGGCCATTTTATAAGCACCAGGCTAAATTTCCAAAACAGTCCTCGAGACTGGCACGGATGAGACTGGCACAGACAGGTGCAGCCAGTCCTGATCCTTTGCCCGGCCACGTGCCAAACCACACAAAACACCAGAGTCAAAACATCGCCACATTCCTGCCCGCTATAGTGCTGCCCAACCTCGACCTGCAACATCCAGATGACGCGGTATCATGATCGACGTGGCTCAGAACAAAAACGATGGTGCTTGATTGTATTTTGTCCAAATCTTAGCTTGTCACAATGGCTAATTTTGATACACATGACTAATTAAATGTGTTTTTGGCAATCTTGTGGGTATAAGATCAGCAAAAAATGGAGCTACACTAATAAGTAACAATTCTATACTTTAATCAACTATACATACATTAACTAACTGTTGCAAAACTAGAAGTAATGCTCTGTAACCGAACTACAGTGCAGTGAGAAAAATATCTTCCCCATTCTTGAATCCTTGTTGTTCTTTTAACTGGTAACCAACAAGCTTATAGTGTCCAATCAAAATATAAAACACATCACTGTAATGTTTAATGAAAATCCAGTCAGCAGTCTGAGCTCTTGTGAGATCTGTAGCTTTGCTCTCAGCCGATATAAAAAATCAGCTTGTTGAAACTGAACATAAAAGACCTCTTAAGCGCCAGCATTGAACATAACTGAACAACGACTTCTTTGTCAGGTGGTCGGTAATAGATTAATCACTTAAACTGGGCATATTGCATTTGCAGGCAAAGCTGACATGTAGTCTAGTGACAAACATAAAGCCAAACTAAAATTGATATCAGAACCAGAGCTACACTATATGAACTCAAGTATGTTCAAAGCCCTGCTAATTCTGGTGTTTTAGCCACACCCACTGCTAACAGGTATGGAAAATCTATTATTTACTTCTGATCACCATGCAGTGTTTTAGAAGAGGCTATCCAACAAACCCATGGTCAGGCCTCTAATCACGTCACAGCACATACTTCTGGCCCTTAACTCTAGTTTGGTATTTGGTGGAACTGTGCTCGGCTTGCAATCAATGCAATCAATTATGCATCAAAGCAACTTGATGTAAACCAATTTATAGGTTTAAAGACTAAGTCGGCTGCACGTCGCCGGGCGTGCTCTGTCTCCCTCTTTAAAACCTCTGCAAGATTAAGGCGCACTCCCAAATACTGTTAAGGGCTGATCTGATTTCAGCTCTTAAGCTGGGAATGCTGGAGGAGCTTTCCGCTGGCTTAGCCATTGTGTACGTTTGCTGCGCTGTTGTGCAACGTGTTTTGGAAAAAGAGTAAGCGAGGGAGGGAAGGGAGGAATAGCAGGAGAGAGAGAATTCGGCATGTCAAGTCAGCCCGCCCCCCCGGGTGATGAGAAATATGGCTTGTGTTGTAGCCTCAGGCACAGGAGCTTGTGCTCAAGATGCAAAGCTCAGCACTGTCCACTACACCCACACAGAGCTCACGGACTAATGATAAGGTTGCAGTAAAGAGTGGTGGGATAGAAACAGTGGTCTGTTGAGCCTCTCTGTATTACCACAACTGTCAGATCAGAAAGGCAACCTTGAAATGTATTTAAAAAAAAACTGCATCAGTGTACATGAACTCCTAACCTTCAGCTCATACCTGTGAGCGAATTACAGCAATGACACACTTATATGTCCTGTTTACTGTCAGATCTGCTCTCCAGGTGCTTTTCTGCCAAACACACCAAAATGTGACAGACAGGGGGTGCCCATGACTGCTGCAGTAATGTAATAAAATGCCCAGTCAAGGATGCTGGGTTGTAGAGATATGCAGAGCATAGCATGTGGTTTCACGGGTGTTTAAAGCTGCACTCGTATAGGAGGAGAAAGGTGCTAGACTGAAGCACTCCTCGTACAGCAGGAAGAGTAGGCTGCAGCTCACTCTAAAGAGAAAAATACAATTCAAATATTATATAATGCATATAATCAGGAGGTTCTCTGCATTTGTTTTTAGAGCATAGATGGTAGGTGGCTTTGGTGGAAAGTTTAACACATTACCTGAAATGCTTAATCCAGTGGTTAACAAGCATGAGGTCTGGACCCTGTGAGAGGTCAGCTGAAATGCAGCTGGGGTTACAGACTATTTTTACACACCATAATAAACAAATCAAATTAAATAAACCTTTTAGCACACGATAATGTAGCTTGGTGCTCGGGTGGCCCAGTGGTAAATTACCCTAGCCCGCTACTGCGGAGATCGAGGGTTCCTGTACTGCATCCATAAACCTCCTCTTTGGCAATCCTCTCCTCCTGCAGCCAGCAGCTCCATCCTCATCACCTTTCCCCAGATATAACTCTTGTTTCTCCTCTCAACATGCCCAGATTATTCTAATCTTACCTCATCTTGTATCCCAAACATCCTGCACAGGACTAATAACACACAAGTGTGCTCTGTGAGGAGTTATAAAGAAAGTTTTAGCTTAATTCAGCAGTGCTAAAACTGAATAGTCTTCACAAAAGGGGATGTACTTTATAGCCCAAGTCGCACACTTCCAGGTCTTACTGTAAATCTACCCTACAAATGTGTGTCACCTGAGTCCACCACACAGCTACAAAGCAGCTCATGAATGGACATTCCCATAATAAATTATACGGTATAGCACCTAACATATGGACTTGCTTTAAACTGCTGAGGTTGGGATTATTAAATTGATGCTGCTGCTATTTTTATCTGCTCCTGTCTCACTGAGGTCAAGCGAGCTGGTGGTAAAAACGCCATGCAGGCATTTTGAGGTCATTGTGATAAGGAGTGAGGAAAGTGAAAGAGCTGTCTGTTCATTACCGATCCAAATAACATGAACGTGCAAACATTGGCCTAAAAGTGTACTGTATCGTGTATATCAGGTAAACAGCAGTGCAGGTATCACTGACTTTTTAAAAGTCCAAGGAATATGTTGGTAACTCTTTTTGCTAACCAAAATAGTGATTTTATGAAAAAAGGTCAAAAATTTATGTTTTGTTTTGCAGTGAGCAATTATAGAATCAATGCCACACCCAGAGCAGTGAGATTCTGGTAAGTGAATTTACACTATTCAACTATATTGGCTGCAATTTTTTTGTCTGCGTTGTTTTAGGTTACACATGTGATTTGGTTGGCTATATTGTTGGGCTGGGAACGTTAAAAATGTTCCCCATGTAAATTAATGATAAGGCCTTTTTCACTTTACACCATTTCTGCTTATGATGGTTTCATAGAGAACGCTCTGTTTTCAGATAACAGGAAAACCTGTATGTTTGTTTTACACGTGTGATTTATTTACAGCATGATTGGACAAGCACGCAGTGTGTATCCGCTGTGGTCATGCTAATACAAGATGACTAGTTCCTGAACTCTATTTTTATGTTTTAAACCCACTTCAGTTTTTTGTGTTCTTCGCATTGCACAAATCACAGTCACTACTGCTGTAGATGTGTTCATATTACAGCACCTACTGTACCAAATAAAATACTCTTATTTTAGAATTTACACTCCTAGCGTACAATCCTCACACAAGAGTTTCATTAACTGTCTGAATGCAAAGGCAGAACCGTTCTTCTGAATGAAAAACTATTTTAATAACTTGCATACTGAGGTAATATCATGCAAGGTCGAGCTGAGAGCACTTTGGTCTGCAGTACATCTGGAGCAGACTGTCAGATTGTTGAGCCAAGTTGAATTTTATCACTACTAGAGATACAAATTTGTCATCTACTTTTACTTGTTGAGGATTAACCAATAGGCTGATAGCAAATTATTAAATTATTAAATGTAATCATGTTTTATATGTCAAGGCCAAAGGCTTTCAATATTAATCAACATCAACACCAATCCAGTTCTGACATGCTCGCCATATTTAAACCAATATACACCGATCAGCCATAACATTAAAACCACCTCCTTGTTTCTACACTCACTGTCCATGTAGAAGCACTTTGTAGGTCTACAATTACTGACTGTAGTCCACCTGTTTCTCTGCATACTTTTTAGCCAGTTTTCACCCTGTTCTTCAATGGTCAGGACTCTCCCAGGACCACTACAGAGCAGGTATTATTTAGGTGGTGGATCATTCTCAGCACTGCAGTGACACTGACATGGTGGTGGTGTGTTAGTGTGTGTTGTGCTGGTATGAGTGGATCAGACACAGCAGCGCTGCTGGAGTTTCTAAAAACCTAGTTGGTCCACTCTGTAGATGTAAAGTCGGAGACGATCGCTCATCTATTGCTGCCGTTTGAGTTGGTCATCTTCTACACCTTCATCAGTGGTCACAGGACGCTGCCCACGGAGCACTGTTGGCTGGATATATTTTTGGTTGGTGGACTATTCTCAGTCCAGCAGTGACAGTGAGGTGTTTAAAAACTCCATCAGTGCTGCTGTTTCTGATCCACTCACACCAGCACAACACACACACAAAGTGCTTCTATATCATAAGTGGAGCTGATAAAATGAACAGTGACTGTAAAAACAAGGAGGTGGTTTTAATGTTATGGCTGGTGTACAGTCTAAATAAGCGTGAACTTAAACAGGAGTGATAGCAGCCAGTTTTATAATGACTAACATCACAATCATATCACATACCACCCAATGTCTCAATGCAGCAGATATTGATTCTGTTTTTTCTGACAACGTAGTATGTTTCATTTATTTCACCAATGTACATAAGCACAAAATATTCATCAAAACAACAGAATGTCCAAAGAGGTCACAAATAAATGTAAACAAAAAATGATGAAAAAGAAAAGAGACATGAGTTCATAGATTATGTCTGGTCAGTCTAATCAACAAGTCAGAAGAGTTCTTGACCAGACTAAGGGAAAACTTTCCCTGACCCATGTATCCGTTCTACACATGAAAGACTCTGAGATGCTCTGCTCCTTCTCTAAAACGCCCCTCTGGATTTAATTAGTGTAATTGCAACGTCCCAAACCAACCAGCCGAGACTCCCCTGGGCGAGTCCAAGTGAGTGCTGTACTACTATAGTCACCGAAATGAGAAAGCACAGCAGGGAAAGATCTGCCTTTTTGGATTAACAATGCTCGTATTTAATAACTCTATTTTGGAAAAAGGAATTCGGTTGGACTGTTAACAAGGATTTTTTTTTTTAAATGGGTCAGGCAGGACAGATTTAGGAATAGACTAAAAACATCTGGATGAGTGACAGAACTAAAAATGGTTTAAATGAGAGGTGAGCAAGGATAGTTCACATTCATTAATTTCCTTATTCATTTACACCTGTTCCAGTATGACTGCTCATGCGCACAAAGCAAGATCTATAGAGACATGAAGAAAATCTTGCTTTAAAGAAACTTCACTTTGGTATGAACTAAAACATCAACTAAAACTTTCTTGACCAACATCAGTGCCCAGCCATTGGCACAAATTCCCACAGACATCTTTCAAAGTCCTGTAGGAAGCCTTCTCAAGAGAGTGGCTGTTGTTATAACTGAAAATATCACACAAAGGTCACTCTATTTTAATACTGTTGTGTGTGAAATAGGATGCCCAAAGCACACAGAAAGCCATTCCAGTGGTTGTTGGTTTGTTTTTGTTTTTTGTTTTTAGTTCTTTTTGCAGCACTAGGAGCCAGTAAAAAGTGCTGAGTAATAAAACGTAACAATCTCTTTATGTCTCGTGATGCAGCCTCCCTTAACAACGCTGGATATCTGCATTCAAAACTGTTGGGCCAGGTTAAATTACAGATGGGTCATGGGTATGCAAATAAAACAGTGTAGACAAACAGGCTTTGGCTGTCACAAGAAAAACTGCACGAGTAAACTGCTGATTTTGGTAGCCAGTGTGACTGTCAGTCAAGAAACTAAAGCTGCAGCAATACTGTGGTTATGATCCGAAATAAACCAAAATAAGTCATTTGGCAAATCCATTTAATTATTTTCTATTTTTGAAGATACAGGGACATTTTTCATCAAATGAAGGGACTAAATTAATGTGTAAGACAATATGTAAAGATCCTGGCATGCCCAAACTTCTGCATATGACTATATTAGGCAGTGTTTCAAACAGGTCTAAAACAAACCTGATGAAGACCAGGGTTATGGTGAATTCACACCTTAGATGATTTGGATGGGGGAGAGGCAGTTTCTTATTATTTCCCTCTCTCTCAAAAATGTTCGGAAAACAGTAACCATTACCAAACTGAAATATTAAAACAAGTATTTATTATTTTAAAAAAACTAACAAGTAGATTTTTTTGTTTAAGCTCATCAGGTTGGCTGTTGAGTTTTTAGTTTTTATTATGTTGACTTAATGAATGAAATGAAATAACATCACTTGTTCTTTAACAGGCCCAAAAGTGGCTTTTTGAACTGTTTAAAAATAATCACATTAAGGACAAAATTGAAAGTCTTTATTATTGTTGTAAAATTCTATATTAACACAAATCTTAAATCTTGTTTTTCAGTTTTCACGTGCCCCTTAAATAACCAAACAACTGCAGAACTGCAGGCCAAAAATGGTATTTTCCCCACTCATGGTGAACTTTTTACTCAAGGTGAAGACAGGAGAACAACAAGTAAGCGACACGTACAGCCTTTTGTGCCTCGCTGGCTCTTAAAAGTTGCTCTTTTATCCACCCGCACTCCTTCCTCAGGCAAAACAACACGGAGGTAAAATGACACTTTTGTTGCCAAAAAGAGGTGAACCACAGTAAATCAACAAGAGGGAACTCAATCCTGCACCACTTTAACATCAAACGCAGCTGAACTGAGCCCGCTTGGCTGATAAAGAGCCGGTGTACCACTCGCTGTACTCATACAGTATTCTCTGTTGGAGGTTTCTGTACCATTAGGCGACTTTAACATGTTTTACTTCGTTCATTGTGAGGTTGGGTGCATGTTGATGTTTACTGCAGCCCTCGAGTCTTTCACATGATGTGTGTAAAAACTGGTTATGCCACTGAGCACCAAGCTTGAGCTATTAAACAGTAAACATGAGAGGAATAAAAACCCAGCAAAATATAAAGTGGCTTCATGAAATGTTTTTGTTTTGTTGATCTAGCAAGTGTAAAATGCAAACCCAGGCACACAGTTTACAGCTCGATAGTCACCGTGCAATATTTTACTGATCATGTCATGCTAGACTGAAGGTTAAATTAAACAGTTCAGGGTTTTGTGAAACAATGAGAATCAGTTTCTCTCTGCCATGACTGTGCTTCCCTTCTGTCTAAGTCATATAAACAATCTGTCTTATTGGCTGTGCTTTGAAAAGGTCAGCAACAAATCAACAAGGTTTAATCAGACTGAACATTGAGCAAAGCATTAAGCTGTACATATCGAGTGACAAAGCTTTGAATCTCCATAGAAAACAATGGCACAGGGGGCACAAAAGCAGTTTTGCCATGCATCATGTGAATGCGGCTTTACTCTAAGTTCACCTTTTCAGTCCTGAATAGTCCCTGAATGGCCAGAATGCTAACTACATATGCCTTGCATTGACCAGCTGCCAAAATAAAGGAAAATGATCAGTTTATCCATAAACATGTTTTAAACAAACACGGTTTCATTTGGCATCGGTGTATTTAGGACTACAGAGAGCACTGGGTTCTCTATCAGTCCTTCATGCACTTGTGCCCTGTAGATAAAGCTTTCCTTACAGGTGAAGAGAAAACACAAGCCCTTAAACTGAAAGAGTCTTTCTGGCAGCCAGCCTATCTGTTCTCTAGAGAGAGCATGCTAACGAGGATTAGTGTGCATGAAGAAGTGGCCCACGTGGGCTGCACTAATACCAATAAACTTCAATCCATCAAGCTTCTTAAAATAGTGCGAGGTGCAAAATACAGCCTGGACCTTCAGTTCAATCACACTTTGGTGAATGTGTCTCACAATCGTTTAAATCGGCTTATATCAACTGGTTTATTTATTTCCAGGTGGAACCCGACCTGCTCCAGCCCTAAGCAGGATAAAGTGGTTGATGATGATGAAATGTAACTGTACACTTGTGTGCCTAAAGTCATCGTCTACAGCTTTTCTTAACAAAAGACATCGATCCAGCATTTCATTTAAACTAACACATTCTGCATGAACACCAAAGCCAGAACATGGCTGTATATCATGTGAATAACGATGACAACAAGTCTTAAGCTAAGAACAAAAGCCGTAGACAGAAGCGGATCCCTTCAGTAACCGGTGCCACTTCATTTAAGAAACGGCACTGGTATTCCAACCATGCAATTCTTATCTTCACAGTTCACAAATACAAGTGTCTTTTATCCACACTCCTACTGCCGTATCTACATGGAACCATAGACAGATAGCTTCAAACCTAGCTTACATAGAGAGATAAAAAAGATAGAAAGAGATAAGACAGAAAGAGACAGAAAGAGAGAGTCAGTCAGCCATGTTGAGAGGCTCTGACGAGGGCATCAAAAATGCCACAAACCCGAAATGGAAAAATATACACAGGAGCGACAGAAGCAACCGCTCTGGCAGATATAAGAAACTGAATACCTTTTGAAAGATTTAATGAGTAAGCGGTTGATCTGGGGGAAACAGATTTCTTGCTGCACGCTCAGCAAACGATAAAACCTCAAAACAAGTTTGTCAAGAGCGCGACTGTCCCGGGCTTGGCAAAGCGTTAACCATAATATTTTGAGACTCCCACCCGCCATCAGAAAGGAAAAGGCGCCCATGTGTAACTGAATACAATGTTCCCTCACACAGGCGTGCAATTACACACCCAAAGCTAACAACATTCAATGTTCGTACTAACAGGCAAACCTGGCACATTTTAGTAGCTCTGGACCGTTGTGGGTTAGCCGGGATCTGCACAAAAAGCTTTCCAAAAGAAACCAGCCAAAGCAAAAACAGCTCTTCATTTCAGGCATTAAACTACTACATTTATGATTCAAAATTCAAAAACGAAACTAATGTGTACACTTTATAGCAAACAAAGTATACGAACAAGTGGCTGTGTTGCTAACCTGGCCATGTGTACAACAGATTCAACTAAACATACCAGTTTCCGTGCCCTGTTTGGGTCTTATAATGAGACTTAACGACTCAAATACCAGGTAACAGTATCTACTGCAATGTGAACTGTTACCCTAAATATCGGTTTCTAACAATATTTTAGCAAACAAACTCAAAGGAAGCTTTATTGGCATGACAAATAAGGACATTTGTATTGCCAATGCTCATTGTCAAAGCTTAGCATCTCTTTTTTGTAAATGTATCAGTAACCTAGCATAGTGTAAACAGATACACAGACGCTGCTATTACAGGAAATTTGGGATGTCAATGGTTCTTTGATTAACCAACAACCGAAAGAGAAGTCATTGTTCAGTTAAATCTGTCAAATCTGTAAAAAGTCTTTTCAAATTCAAATCCAACAGCTGACCACTGATATTTAAATGAGAAGCAGAGCTGGAGATCCCTCACACGGCTCAGCAACTACGAGGAGGAAATCTGGTGCACTGGCAAAAATTCACTGAGCAGAAATTTGACACCTTCTTAGTGCGCATGTGCAGCATTTGTTACCCTACAGTGGTGTTATGCTGAATGTGCAGACCTGCTATTGGCTGCATCCAGTTGGGAAAGCACATAGCAACAGTAATGAATTAATATTAAACTCTGCACGTGTGAACATGTGTAAAACTGTATTTTGATTTGGCATTTTTTTCAGTAGACATAAGCAGATACATGAGATGTTTAAATCTGTGTGTAAAACAGGGACAGAATCACAGATGTGATATGTACATTTCATTTCCTTCAAACGATTTACCCTGGTCATGGTCCAGGCAGGTCCACTTCCACCGGGAAACTCTGGGAACGGTGCAGGAATACTTCGTACAGAGCACCAATGCATTACAGGGCTTCGGCCATTTCCCCTTAAAAATAGCCAACCATGGCTGTATTGACGCCTGGCTGGCCGATAGTACCAGAGATTCGAAACAAGATCTTGGCATTTCTAAACAGAAATGTAGAGAATTTGTAAAAGGTTGAGCCTACTGGATACTGTAACAGCTATTGAGAAATCCTGATGTGCATCTAAATCCCAAATATTCACCCTAACTACATGCACACAATGCTTAGAAAGTAATTTGGGACAGGGCCTTTGTGCACGTGTGTTTTCACAAGACAAAAAATAAAGCAATCTTGGCTTGGCAGCTAAAGTAATTTAACGGCAAAGCACTTGTTACTTTCATTATTAATTGTAAAGTAATATTGCTGCTCACACTATACGCTACAATAATTCCTTAATGTAGTCAAGCTCAGCATGTTGCATTCAGGAACAAACCGTGCTTTATGACAAATAATCTGTTGATATGGTTTAATTTAAAAGATTTACAGCCATGTATCAGAAGGGAGAGATGGTATTGGTACGTACCTAGAATGCATGCAGAATCATTGCACCAAAAGCCTGTTCAAATAAGTGAAAGTAAATCAAACTTCGTCTGGATTTTGCACTTAATAAAGAAAGAAAGCACAAAAAAAAAAATCTCACTTATATTCATCAAGCAACACAAACTACAAAGGCAGACCTAGAATCAGCAACCACCCATTTAGTCACGATTATTTAGGATGTGAAAGAAGTATTTGCCATATTTGGCATAGCATAAAGCTGCAGTGAGGTTGACACACATCCGAACTCACCCTTCACGGCACTGTGTGGGGGCACCGTACACCACAGCTGGTGTGAGTTAAAGTCGTACACCTATAAACCCTCAGCTGCAGAGATTCATATCGCTCAGGAGAAGCAGTGTAGAGACAAGTGGCATAGTAAGCACTGCCTGGTCACCAGCCCTCTCGTTACAGTCACTTACATACATTCATTCACACACATTTATTCATTCATTCATTTAACCATGAAAGCTTTAAACTGATCTCAGATCAGCATGCAGATCTGCACTCTGCCAAGGGGCCTAACTTATGTGTAGCAGGTTGAGAACTCCTAGTCTAAAGAAACTGGTCTATATGTTGTATCTGGATTGCCTAAAAGTTTTGCAAATAACACAAGTGAATTGTAAAGATGGATTTCTGTGGTTTTCCTCCTGGTTCATTCCATTTAACTTCGTCAGGGTCGGTTCGGTTTCACCGGGGCACACTTGGTATTAGCCAGGAACAGCCAGGACAGGGCGCCGGTCTTTGGTCATCTCGAAATGAAACAAATACATCAGATTTTTACATGTTAAGGTGAGACTTTCACCAGGTTTATCATAGTTCAAGCTGTTCAGTCTTCTTTTGTTGCAGTGATACATGAAGGTCTGTCAATTTGGACCTTTTGAACATCATGAATTTGAGAATGAGCATCACATTTACCAACTACAGAGAGAATTTGACAAATGATTATATGCCTTTATCCCTAAGAACCCTGATCACGTAAATAACTGATGATTAGACATTATTTACGTATAAATTACTTACATTTAAATAATTTAATGCAAAATATTTACATTTATTTTTTTACAATGCTCCAATTACAGCTTCACTCAATTTCCCATCTAGTTTTAGAGAGATTTTCTAATATGAAGCATCTGGGAAAAGAGACACGCGCACTATCCTCCGATTAGTAACACGTGCATGTGCATTCGCGCGCGCACACAATTATAAAAGAGTCTTAAGGGGATCAAAACATCATTTAGCAAACACATCCAACAAAAGACCCTACACGCAGAGCACTCAACCGCAAACACACAAACCCTTAATCGTGCTACCTTTCAGATAACACTGTGCTGTGAGATTCTACAGTCACATCCTATTTTAATCAGCATAAACAGTAGCAAACCTGCGTCAGCTGCACTAAACAGATCATTAACTGGAATAAAGCTGTATTCAGCAGTAGATCTACGCTCTCAAAGCTTCTTTCAGATAAATCAGGAAGGTTAAGAGGAACCTCTACAAATCTCTGCACCAGATCTTTTTAACTCTAATATTTTTTTAACGCTACATTCAAATTTGGATATATCCAGCTCTCCCATGATGACGATTTCCTCGACTGCCTTTGTACAAAAGCCAGTAGTGGATTTCTGTACAGTAGGACTCCCTGATGCAGCATTTGGGAGGTGATTTTCGCCTCCTTCTGTCAGACATGGACAATTGTGCTTGCTACATATCTCATCAGGTTAATCAAAAGAGTTTAAAAAAAAAAAGGTCTGCTCCATTACAGGGGCCAAAAGTTAGTCTGAAATGCAGTGATGTACAGTTACAATAGGCTTAAAGTGTAGACACACACACAGCATCTTTAATTCTTGTCAGGCGCAGGTTGAGAGCCCCTGATCTGCCCCATATTCTGTCAGTTATGTCGAAGCCAATGCCGACTCACAATCAGAGGGTGAGGACTTTGGTTGAACCAGTCACCATCTTTTTTTTAACTGTAGCTTATACAAGGGCAATGGAGAAGACCACCCAATATATTCAATGCAGTCCATTTTATGGCCAGCCAAGGACTCAAATTAATGTGCTCACATGACTGAAATTCAATATTTTAAGTGAAGTCAATGTAAAAATCATTCCTGACTATGACATGGAATAACCATCTAAAATTACAAAATATGACAATTGAACTGCATTTATTTTTACAGAACAACATTTATATGGCCTTTAATAAAACCATTTGAAAATGTCTGCACTTCAAGAGGAGTGTAAAGAGCAACTTTTGACCTGTTTTTCAACACAAATCACAACCAACACTGACCAACAATAAAACATTTCTTTTCCATTATCCGTTGTTTCCAGAGCTTTTAAAGCTCTCATATGGCTACACAAAGTAAATCTGATGTACTCGTATATTCTTTAATTTTTAAATAGCTTCTTTAAAGTGACTATGAGGCCTGAGTTTATTTAACCTCAGTTTTCATGCCTGTCATAATCATTACATGATTGCATAAAGACAATTACATAAAATAACTGTGATTATCTGAGGTGACCACAATTAATCATTAGGTTCCACAATTCTATGTTCTATGGAGGCCCATTATAGATGTCACTAATAATCATATCATAGTGCTTAATTGTTTAAGGTCTAAGATCTTTTATGGACCATTCCATATGAAATAATAATGTTTTGTGCAATAGATTTGATATATTTTTATATACCTTTGTAAGGGACATGTATATGCTTTAGCAGTCTTTGGATTTTAATGATTTCTGCTTTTATCTTCTCTCAAATTCTCACAAATTTGGGTTCAACTGAGCTTTACATCACCATGGGTTTACTTTAGACACTGCCATACAAGAAAGAAAGGATCCTTGGCTCTTGAATTGGTTTCTTAAAGTTAGACAGTCAAGTGCCAAAACTGGGGGGAAATTTACATTTACATCTTCGCCATTTAGCAGACGCCTTTATCCAAAGCGACTTACATTACAGTTACAGTATACATTCTGAGCAACTGAGGGTTAAGGGCCTTGCTCAGGGGCCCAACAGCAGCAACCTGCCAGTGGAGGGGCTCGAACCAGTGACCTTCTGTTTACTAGTCCAGTACCTAAACCACTAGGCTACGGCTTCCCTAGGGAAATGATACACTAACATGGGGTTCTTTCTTGGATGTCAACTTCCAAGCCCATGGTGATGTAAAGCTTGCTAGATCGTAGACAGTGACATCTGTATTCCAGTAGTTTCTAAATCCGGCAGGTCAATTCTTCCCCTGGTTTTTTCAGAACATCCAACCATGTGCAAAATGAGGAATAAGCTGACAGTTTGAGGTAACCTTGTTGTTTCTTGATAGATGCAACCAAACTGGTCCTATTTACATGGGCACAGGGAGAATGGGCACCAGCTCTATTCAATCATTATATTTACCAATATGGTAAGACAATAATTACATAATAGATCCTTATACACCAACAAATCAATCAAGGTGCTTGTGTGTTTACTTTGATACAATTACCGATGCGATTAATCGTCTGCTACAATATCGATCGTGACAGGACTAAAAAGGTTCTGCATTTTAAAGCTGCCCAAACAGGGTGCATATTAATGTGCTGGAACTGGGATTAAATAGACTAACCGATGTTAATATGAGTGTCTTGCATGTTACTGGTTTGCAGAAGGAGACACTAGTTGATCTAAGAGTGTTTATAAATGTCGTTATTAGTAGTTATAACCATTTAAAGACAAGGGGACGCACCGCACCGCACCACACCACACAACCCCAAACTGGAGCTGCAGCAGAGTTGTGCTGAGAAAATCTGACTAAGCAAAGTTAACCTGTTCGTTACTCAATACTCAAAGCTCTTCGACAAAAATATAACTTCATAAAATATCAAATGAACCGCTCAGATAGAAATCTCTGGTAATGTTCGAGACTCTTCTTTAGGAGTTCCGAACTCACAGGCTGTGAACTGTCTCAAACTTCTTCCACTCAAAACGTTTTTCTCTTTTCAAGCGACACAGAGTTTTGACGAACTGAGAAGAAAATAACTGAATAACGAACTAACAGATTGTAAACGCGGTTGTGAGCGAACCAGTGGGTTTGTGCCTACCTTTAAACGCTGCTCCCCGGGCCGCCTTCCACACCCGCGCCGCCTTTCACACCCGCGCCGCCCGTCGCCGAGGCTCCGCTGGGCCGGACGAGAGGAGGAACTCGGAGCCGGGCCTAAGTGCGCTGAGGACGGAGTAACTTTTGTTCAGTGAGCTGGGGGGCACCGAGTCCGTCGTCCCCCGCTGGTATTTCACACACTCGGTACTTTCTAGCCGTTTCTGTCTGAATAACAGCAGTTTGTTGTGTTCAGGCTCCTCGGAATATTCGCTTTTTTCCTCCGTTTCACATCCGAATCAAAATAACCGTCAGGAATATGGCGGCGCGCGAGCCTGCCTCTATCGCGAGACTTGTGGCTTTTTTTCCGCGAGCTGATTTGATCTGACGGAGAGAACGGAAACTTCCAATCCAGTCTGAGGAGAGCTGTTAGCCGTGATGCTAACACATCAAACTCAACACTTGTTGAACAGAATTGAATATTTAACGAATTTATTTTATATTTCAGTAAATATTCATAATAAATAAAGAACTCATTTAATATTTAACCTCTTTTCAGCTTCATTTTCATTATTGTTTGACAGTCAAGGACTTGTTAGTTCCTGTGTGTTTTTCCACAGTCAAGCGAGCTTTAGCCATGGGTTTATGTTAAGAAATGAATAAGTACAGTGGTACCTTGAACCTCAACGTCAATTGATTCTGGGACTTGAGTTTCAAGGTATTTTTTCCATAAGGACGTATGGGAAACCTGTTAATGCATCCCATGGTCCTTATACCCTGAAAATAACACTGAATTAAAAAGCTGTTTCTTGCAATTTCTCAGAGAAACAGTGAGGAAAATCCAGCTAAACACAGATACACATGGAGCTTTCAGAGTGGATTAGATGGTTATTCCACACAAACGCAGTTTCGCCTCATATGCACACTTTGATGACGTATTACCGCACCGCTTAAGCCGAGCGCTGAACAAACCGACTGTTCATTGTTAATTTGAAATTAAATAAATACATTTTTTTTTTAAATAACTAAACACATTGGGTTGGTTTCACAGACAGGGATTAAGCCTAGTCCTAGATTCTCCATTTAAAGCAAAATGTAGTCCTGGACTAGCCTTAATCCCTGTCTGGGATACCAACCCATTGAGTTTAAGGGTACAAATTTCTCGACGAAGGGCGTCTAGTTTCGAAGATTTTGAGTTTAGGGGACGTTGAGTTACAAGGTACCACTGTACATCAAACATTTATACAGCTATTTCTTGTTGTTACTGGGACATTTCTGAATTTGTTTTTATGTATTTGTCTCACTGTCCGCTCCAGTCCACAATCACCAATCTTTATTTATGGTAGAAAAGATTGGCACTCTGTACTTCTTCCAAAAAATCCTTTTCCAGAAGACTGGTTATTTACAAGTTTATTTCTTTTGTTTGCATGGGAACAACACAAATAAAACTAAAAAAAAATTAATTTCACACAGAACTGGACAAACTATTTGCACCATCAGTTTAATACTTCTTTTTCCATGACTAAATGATTTAATTACGTACTTCTTTGTCTAAAGACTTTTTAAAATTGGTTTATTGTGTGTTTTTTGACAATGTGCTGAGTCAGAAATGTATACACAGCAACATGCATTAATTTAATTGGTTTTGTAGAAAGTTAAAAAGTGTCATTCAACTCGTGGAACAATGTTAGCACAATACTTGTTCATCTGGATCCTCATGAATTGGCTTTCCATCGCTAACAGTCATATTACAGCCAAAGATCAACACAGATAATGTCAAGCACTAGCTGAAGTGCTTGCAATGGGATGAATGAAATCACAAGTCATCCCATTGGTCCAATTCATCCTAAAGGCATTTATTAGGTTTAAGGTCAGGGTTCTATGGGGACCATTGATGTTCCTTTACACCAGACTCTTCAAACCCGGTCTTTATGGACTTTACTTAGCAGGAAAGGGCACAGTTTTGGTGGAACAGATAAGGGGACTTTCTCAAACTTTCTCTCTTGATTTGATACATCTGTTAGCAATGGATGTCACCGGAACACCTAAACTCAATTTTTAGGAGGGGTGTCCACATCATTTTGGCCATATAGTGTGCCTACTAAACAAGATGATTATCTTCTAATGTGTGGTGGTCAACCATCTAGTACAAACAACAATAAACAATAATGGCTTTACAGAGGGTAATGCCCTCTATAGACGATGGCATTCTTTGGAAAGACCAGCATTTACTTGTTTTCCTGGGTGGATCCATGGCATCTGGTATTATGAGTCAGACACACATACACACACAAACACAGTGACCTCTTGACAAGGAACCTAGGGGGAACTATGGGTGTTTATCTTATTTGTCAAATACACTGAAGAACAGGATCTACCCAAACACATGCAGTGCTGACTCAGCAAAACAGCATCCAGAGAATCCCTTTGATTCCCTGGAGCTGCTGGGGAGGCATGATCACCTTTTACTGTCATACACACACACACACACACACACACACACACACACACACACACAGTCCTATCTAATGAGTCATGGTTCATCAATCCAACAAAGACGCTTTATAACTCAAGCTCGGACCATACTGGTTGCTTCCTCAAAACATCATACACTCACCATGCATCAGTTTAAATGTCATTTATTCATCTTCAGTAACAGTTCCATTTTGGTCAGGGTTATGGTGGGTCTAGAGCCTAGCCAACAAAAAAACAAAGTGGGAATGTACCCTTCACAGGGCTTTAATTCATTTTAAAGATTTTCACACACACACTTACTCATTTACTCAGTCACCCCCAGGAGCAGTTTCTATCAGCCAGTCCAACTTACTACGAGGAAACCTGAGTACCTTAAACAAAGCTGTGCTGACAACGTGAACGGTTTTAACCCAGATTCATTTAACCCAAGTCTCATGTTGCTGTATGACACTTCACCAGCTGATTTATTCAATTGGTTTACACTGAATTAGTTAAATCTGTGAGAACAGTGAGTAATTTTACTGTGGGTTTGTGGTCTGAATGGTCCGTACCACGAACTTTACTCTTTCAACAAAGCAAATGCAAATCCATACAGAAAAATCACAGTAAATATAAGTGGAAATGCAAAAGGTTCATATTATGTTTTAAACATTTGTCATATCACGTTTACTTCATGTTCGAATGTTAATATTGTATGATTAGATGTTAAAGGTGTGTTCTTTCTATAACTAGCAGTTGTTGTTTATTTGCTTATTGTGACATTCTGTCGCCTACAATGCAACTTTCTGGGACAGTGGTATCTTAGTGGGTTACCAACTGGACGGTTGTGGGGTCAAATCCCGGCTCTGTCATGCAGCCACTGTTGGGCTCTTAACCCTCTCGACTCCAGGGGCACCGTACAATAACTGACCCTGGGCTCTGACCACAACTTCCAAGGAAGCTGGGATATGCAGAAACAGAATTTCACTGTGTCATCATGTGTATATGTATATATGACAATTAAAGGCATCAATCTGCACTGCATTATCCTTATATATACACATTTATTGTATTAAAACTGTATTTTATTACTGAAACTTTATTACAGTTTACAAGCATTTTAAACAATAAAAGATTTAAAAGTAAATAAATGATCATGGTATGTTGCAGGAAAATAAAAAGGTGCTGAATGGACATAATAACCAGTATATTCTTTTACCTTTGCCTTCTCTGGTTAAATTACACACCAATAAGATGTAAAGACTTCTTACTCCAATATCTTACTCCAATACTGGCACTGATCTGGACTATATGTGAATGTATGTGTGCAGGGGAGAAGGAATTTGCTCCCCCTCTAATCCCTGTTAGTGATCAGACACATGAGACTGGACATTCCTGAAACAGAGAAGCTGACACCAGTTCAGGATCATGGTGACTCGGTCACGGTAATCCCAGTTTGAATCGCTCCTCCACTGAGTCTGTGTTAAAACTTTACATTTAATTTCATTAACAACCATGGTTTCCTTTTATTATTATTAAGTTTAATATTCAGTCTGGTTTATGTGCATCAGCGTGGAATTTTGGGGTCAGAATAAAAAAGACATTATCCAGAATAATACAATGAAATTAAATAAAGCTTGTAATGATGCTTCTGTTGTATTACAAGTTCACGTTCTTACCTGTAAAACATTCTGTCTTCTAATCATAATAAAATCTGCTGTGTATTTAAGAGAGAACAGACTGTGTCGTTATTCCCACTTACTGTAATGATCTGGTAAATTAGAACAAGAACAAGTTGTTTCCTTTTTTGCTCTGTTCTGTGTTTTAAAAACATAGTTATATTTATTTTGTATGTTTAAATGACCTAATATACTTTATTTGTTATTTGATTGATTAATTTGGCAAAATTATTCCAAAAACACATTTTAAATGTCACGCTTTGTGTAATGATAATAATACATTTTCATTTACAAATGTGCGTGGACTCCTGACCATGTGCATTAAGATGAATTTACTTCCTCTTTTTCCTCAGAGCAACCTTTCCACAAGATTGTGGAGTATGTCTGAAGAATATGCCCATTCAGTCCACTAAGCAATTGTGAGGTCAGGCACAGGTGTTGGACGAAAAGTCCTGGCTTGCAGTTGATGTTCCAATTCATCCCAAACAAGTTTACTAAGGTTGAGGTAGGAGCTCTGTGCAGGCTACTGGAGTTCCTCAAGTCATACTCGTCAAACATTGTCTTTATGGACTTTTCGTGGTGATTTGTGCAGCCTGGAATGTTTGCCACAAAGTTGAAATCATAGAATCATTTATTTATTTATTTATTTATTTATATGTGGCTGATTTTTGGTACGTTAGCAGTGGGTGTGTCCGAATCACCTGAACATAATAATAAGGATGGATGTCCACATACATCTGGTAGTACAGATTATTTTACTAAGGTTTTTGTAACGTTTTGCTGTAAAAGGAACTTGCCCATAAAAACAATATGATCAGTGCCATCATGTGGCAGGTAAAAAGAACTGTAGCTTCCAGTCTTTGTGGGCAGGTTAATTACCCCTTGATTGTGAAGTATTAGCTTTTGCCTTCTTCATCAGTTACACTACATACAGACGTAACTGGTTATGGTTATGGGATAGCTGAAACCTTGTTATGGATTGGCATCCTGCAACCCAGTCTGCATCGCCTGCGGCCTCAATTGTGCTCTTGAACCCAAAGTTAATAATACCTGGCCTAAAACAGCATAGTGTCTCACAGCCTGCAGATTAAGAAGCACTGTACTAAGGTTTTATTTCCTAAGGGCTTCATAAACCTATATATAGGCTATAATTGTTGATTTTACAGTGTTCAGAGTGGTCCTAATGTGCACACGCACAAATGCAGAGTAATAAAGGGATTGAACACTGTACTTATGAGCTCAAAAACTTTATGTATAAAATTGAATCTGAGATCATCCATGATCTAAAATTATATCAGAGCTGCTGTCTGTATAATCACTGAAATAATCAGCATTTATGAGTAAGTTGTTTCTTTAATATGAGTTCTCAGATTGGTTAAGATTAATTTCTGTACTGAAGTCAGTGCAGCTGATATAAACACTAAGAAGGAAAGAAACTGAGACATGACTCAAACGTGTTAAATATCATTTTTTAAGTGCTGTGTGTTTAAAATAAAAAACAAAACAAAACACATGCATCATCTCTAAAGAAACAGAGTTATGGGGTAGAGGTGTCGATGCGACCACCACTAATTTACAGAAGAGTTACAGTTCTACACATTTAGAGCATGAACTATTTACCTCGCATTTACCTGCAGTTAGCTTTAGTGCCTAAAACCAGCCATTAAAAACATGAAATATTTTCATTAACTACTAAAGAGTTCAGTAAGAACAGTGCATTAAAGACAAATATCATAGTCATATGTTCATACACATCTTATGTACAGTTTGTTAAAATTCACAATGGTTCAACGACAGTGAAAAGCGTTACTCAAATATAAATCAGCATGATTGTTAGCAGGATTCTATAACATTACAATTCGGATTTCTGGACATGTCCTGCTGTAGGTAATCAAACACGTGTACAGAGGGAACAAAACAAGCACATGAAAGATGAAGTCAAACAAAAGCCAAAATAAAACATGAAAAAAGAGAGAAAAGGTGAGTTCTGAAGGCCGTGTGGAATTAAATACAGTCTGTGTTCCAGTACTGATCTAAACATGATCTTGTTGACTTCCTGCTCCACCTTAATCTTGCTGAACCCTTATCACTGGTTTAGGTGTTCTAATCATTCACAAAACTTCAGTAAAAAACTATTATTCTGAACTAAAATACAAAAATACGCTGCTTTTATTTTACATTCAGACAAATAAAGTCATTTGAAATGTTGGTTACTGGGCATTTGGGTGTCGCAGTGGTGTTATGGTAGCGCATCATTACCACTGAGATCTGTGTTCAAATCTCGAATCCCAGTGGTGCAATCAGCTGAGACGCTGAGAGACACAGACACACACACACAGACACACACACACAGACACACACACACAGACACACACACACAGACACACACACACACACACACATCGGAAGGTGACTATGTAGAAAAGTGATGTAATTTGTTTTTGAAATTCTTAATAAATAGAGTTAAACAAGTGCGGAAACTTTTTAATGAAGCCTCATAACCCTAATCATATACACATATAAGTGCCTTAATGCATAAAACTGCAAGTGCTGTAGCTTTTAGATTTCCACATAGTTTCTTCACACTATTATATAACTGTACACTACAGAATCTTGTTTACAGCTTCTCCTGAACAGTGGAAGCTGTTACAACCAAGGTAAAGCCAACAAGGTAATCCACCTCCATATTAATGCCCATGGTTTTGGAATAGGATGTCTAACACGCTTATTGTTAGGTGTCCATATACTTCTAATCATACACAGTTAGAAGGATTGAATAGATGTGACCATATACTACAGGTTTCTCAACATCATGCATTTGAATTACAACCTTACAGTTCTAATTATGTATCATAAAATCTGTCAGGTAGGTCACTCAAGAACTATTGTGGATAAAAACATCTACAGACTTCCCTTCTAAAGTTCTCTCTAATGTCATGTACTTAATGCGTACTGCATAATTACATCATGAGCAGAAAAGAAGAAAAGCATGTTGATAAAATCAGTACTGGATCACAGGTTCAGGTTTAAAATAAAGGCACTGTCCACATTCAGCAATAATTTAACTGAAGAAGAGAATAACACGATGTAATGAACACACAAACACAACGCCAGGCAGACAGAAGATTCTTCAGTACCTCAAACCCCATCAGGCTTCTCCAGTCAACAGCGCTGCGTACTACTGCTGCGTTCAACTACAGCTCAGAAATGCTCAGAAATGATCACTTTCCACCAGGAAATACCAAAGAAAACACTCAACTCAGCTGGGAATTTCCACTCGAAAAGACGTCCAACACCATGTTTAGTTTATGACATCATATCAGTGTAGCTGGTCACACTGTCAGACGTAATATGGTACCAATTTTCTTACATTTAACTAATATTACTGCTGTATTAGCTTTAAACCATTTAACATGTTGACTCAGCAACGGAATAAACTGTTACATGTGGATTTGAGCTTTTGTTGCTCTGACAGAACCATAGACAGGCGAGGGTGTCCATATTTTTTAGTTACATTTCTGGCATTTAGCAGACGCTTTTATCCAGAGAAATACTATACGAATACTATACATCCAATTGAGGCTGACCAACAGAACTGTCCAACAGTGGACTTCAAATCCAGTTCCTTAACTACTAAGCTACCACTGTCCTATAGGCCTTAATCCAAAAGGTCTTTTCTTTGTCCATGTAATTACATGTTTATGGAATTTATAAGATGCTTCTTCATCCAAGGCAACTTATAATTGCCAAACACAATGCAAGCAATCAAGGGTTACAGGCTTTGCTTAGGGTGCAACAGTGGCAACTATTGGCTTACAGTACACAGTCCACTATTAACCACTGTGCTACCACTTCCTGGCTTAAAGCGTCTGCTAAACGCGTCCATATTTTACTGGCCCACATGTTGTTTTCTCCACTGTAAAGTTCAAAATTGTAGATGTCAACAATAATGTGATTTCAAGTTTCCAGCTTTCCAATTCAGAGGCAAGTTGAACGCAGCATTAAACTAAGTAAGACTGGTGCCTTGTGGGAAATGAAGCTCAGTGCATATTCCCCAGACCTTCTACATCAGTGCCTATGTACAGCTTGGTATAGAAAAGCATATGGTGAGCAGATCTGCCCACACACAAAATTACAGTGAAAATCAGAGGACAGATTCTGTACAGAGGGCCAAAAATAATCAGGTTTAGTAAAAACAGATCCTCTCATCAGCATCAGGCCCGAGTCGAAGCTAACATGAATCTGTTCATGTAGATATACACACGTGTATAACAATAATAAATATGATTGTATAGAATTAATATACATGCCATTTGTACAGTCTACCTTAATATGTTATAACTACAGCATAGAGTACAAAAAACGAAAACAAGAGAATATAAACGTGGTGTTCAATAACCACATCATCACAATTTCATCAAATTACAAATCCGGCTTTGTTTCAAAAACTGAGAAATTTATCAACGGTAAGAAACATCTTTATAATCGTGAGAATCGCTGCTGTGGTTGGAAATTGAGGCTCCTGCACACGAGGAAGCTTTTCAGATCAGGTTTTACTCGAGTTATTATTTTTTTATTTTTTTCGTTTGTTTATTTGTGTTTGCATAGGAAGAATGTGAAGGTTAGTGTCTCAAACACAGACAATAAAATCGACTGATCACCTCGCTTTAAGTTAAAAAAAAACTTAAAAAAACTCAAACAAACTGTTCAACACGGCACATCAGGATCTGAATCTGACCCTGCCGTCGCTTTTACATGCTGTAGAATAGATTTAGGCATCGGGTACTGTTACGGGGGTGAGGAGCAATGCTGGTTTGTCACTCTCAGTGTCTGTCCCAAATCTGGATAATGATAGGAGGGTTGTGTCAGGAAGGACATCCGGTTTAAAAACTCTTTTAAATTAGATATAGGGACCAGAATGATCTACTGTGGCAACCTCGAAATAAAAGAGAATCACTACAGTAAAATCATGGGTCAATTCAGGTGTCTAGTGTTTAGTATCAAGTTTCGAAGCAGGAACAGTTCACAAAACATTCACAAAACATTCAGCACTAATGCTGGAGTTATACTGGATTAACCTACAATTAGGTGTACAAAACAAAACTGTACATCATGTACTTGTATCTGTAGGTGTTATATATTCAAGGGTAAACTGCCTATGGTGTGTTTTTAATTTTAGCTTTGTGATTTTTTTCCTCCATCCATCATGTTGCGTATTTTTGTTAGAAGACACGTCACTCTTTCAAACCAGCACAGGCTGCACAGAACAAACTAAACTGGCTTGATGTGTCACAACTGTCGTTTAACACAAACACAAATTTAGATCATAGAGTTATTTATTTAGCCTGGAATAATATTTAGATTCTGTACCTCGGGTGGTGCAGCCATCTAGATGAAAACAATCAGAATAGGAGAAGAAGGGGGCAAAAAAGACGCCAGCTTCTCTATATCAGCCAGCTACAGATTCTTACTCGAGCTTTGCCCCCTGCATTTCTCATCCACTAGTCTCAGTGCCTTAACTGGACAGTAGGAGTAGCTGTTGCAGCAGCAAGGCAAATCTCCAACTGACCCTCTTTCTTTCCCTGGACATGGTCAACTGTGTCTGGTAAGTGTCTGACAGCTCAATCCTAATAATTATAGGGTTTTGTGTTCCTGATTGTGAATCCACTACAGCTTGCACAACCCCAGATCTGATCAAGGAGAGCCAGATCACAACACGCCCCCTCTGACGCTTGTCCAATCTGTGACCGCTTCTTACCACCTGCCAGAGATGGGTTCCCACACGCTATGCTCTACAAGACTGCCACCACCACCACCACTCACGCAGATGCCTGGACCAGTACCGGAGATCGCATATAACAGCAGGAAAAGACCCCATCCGACCTTCTATCCCTCAAGCACAGCAAACTGTGTTTGTCTGGACGCCCAGTCAGGTCGGCTGCTCTGCAGTGTTCTAGGGTGTTAGACTGCTGGGCCACCCGAGCAGCCTTAATCAATAATGTTTAAAATAAACTGGTGGGCTTGTGTATTTGGTACATTAAGCCAGTAGATTTTGAGGTATAAGCATTGATGGTGCATTGATGGGTTTACAACTTGGTTTCTTGTTTGATGGACAGTTAGAAACCTCCAACTAATAAACAATAAAAGCTGTAGATTTTCCACTGTTTGGTCTATGAGGAAGCACACTGATACTATAGTATTCCATGTATTAGAGCTGGTTGATTGTCGGGACTAGAAATTATAACGTTAGCACTAGTACATGTCAGGGTTTTTAATTTCCTTGTTGTGGCCCTGCTGTCACTATATGCTATGGTCTGGATTTATGTAACAGAACACAGAGCTCATGGTTGAGGTTAGAATTAAACAATCAGACAATTTTGGCTCCCCGACCCCCTCACCCCCTTTATATAAGCATGTAGTTTTTATTTTAGTGCCCTGATTCTGTCTGGTTTGATTCAACACTTGAAAAACATCCGCAGTAAGAAACAATCAAATACAAAGCAAATATGTTCTTCCATAAAAAATCCATAAAAAATTAACATATTCAAAATATCAACTGGACTAAAGCGGTAACAGTCACCGGAGCTGCCTCAGATAATGGGAAACACTCACTCACACACACACACACACACACACTCACACTCACACACGAATAGACCTGACACAAAATCACGGCCATAGATTTCAAACACACTCCTGTGCAGTGAACAAAATTAAAAAAGTTTTCTTTCCTTCTGTTTCCTTCACTTTTTGACAAACCCTGCTGTTAATAATATTTGCGGTTCGCCATCCGTGTTGAAATGAGTGTTGAAGGATGAAGGACTGCTGAAGGTAAAGGGTTTCGTCCAGGGTGTCCCGATAAAGGAAATCAAATATTTACAAAATGACAAAAAGTAGAAGGTCAAAGCCTCCGAGTCTGTAGTTGTAAGGTTGTAAAAGCGCTCTGCACATGCTCAGATACACACAGCGACTCCAGCGGAGTTCTTTGTTCTTCGGTCTCTGTGATGTGCTGTTTTACAAGCACAGGGCGGTCAGGACACGATGGACAGAAAGAAAAAAGTCTTATTAGAAAGATGAAGGAAGGGTATTTGGTTTGTTTTTGCTCCATATTGCAGGTCTGTGATTGTTTGGAGAATCATGGCAGGATCAGCTTCCACACCGGCGCTCCTCGATATGGATGGGTGTGAACAGTGGGTCATTTGGGTAGGACACTGACTGTGGGAGACCTGCAGGTCTGAGGATGGAACCACATGTTCTCAACAGAATCTGTAATCTAAGGACTTCAGGATGGACAGTGAGGGCTAAATGTACTTGAGTATCTGTTTTTTCATGCTCCTGGCACTAGCTTTTGATTTATGAAAATTGTACCTCGTCATGCAAGTAGCGCCTGGAATCACCAACCAATTACTACTAAAGCTGGTGTGAAATGTTAAAACTGACCAACCATGAAGCAGGAAAACGTTCCGAACTTCGGGAACAATATAACAATTAGTATATAATAAATTAGTTAATAAAAAAACCTTAATTAATATTTTCAAAGCTAGATGTTACATAACAAATGCATGATCAGGGATGCCAGGTAGAGCAGAGAAATGGATCAGCAATACTAAAACCCTGTTTTAAAATAAAATAAAATATTATAACAAATATTAATATATTCCTAAAAGTAAACTACATCTATGAGAATGTTTGGATTAATTTACTGACATCAACTTACACTATATGGACAAAGTATTGGGACAAATTGGGCACAAATTCCCAAAGACATACTTTAAAGCTTTGTGAGAAGCCTTCTCAGAAGAGTGGTTGTTCTTAGAGCTGAAAAGATCACAGAGGTCACTATATTTTAATCTAATTTGTTTTGATTAAAGCTCATGGTCAGGTGTCCAAATACTGTTGACCATATAGTGTATATTTTAAGTTGAGACAACCTTGAACGGCCGCTAGTTCATGTTCTATTCTTCATTTTACGTATGTAAAACTTCCAAAACGATCTGGGAGCAAAATAAATAAATAAATCCTAACATTAAAAAATGAACCCAGACCCTAGTTGTATCAAGATTAGCTGTACAATCAGGGGATCTGGCAACCGCTCCCAGAAACATGAAATAGAACGAATTAAATAGAATATGTAAATAGCTGCACTTTAACTATTGCATGAATCTCTGTCATTGACATGAACATGGCAGGTAAACCAGCCATGTATGCAGTCGAATTTAGCGCCAGGTTACTATTGAACACACTTCTGCGTTCAGAATATGGGTGAACTGCTCCTGATAAGCACAAACAAACCACATCTAGCCATGGGGGATTCTGGGACTGGCCAGGTAAAGAAAATAACTACCATCTAGACACCATTTAGACACCAGGGGTTCACAGGACCGGATAATGGACAGAAAATGATGATCATGAGGACTTGATCTGAATGGTTCAGAGAAGTGGTTCCATTTAACACTGGAAGTTCAGGATCCAGCCTCTATTTAAATCTGTGTAGGTTTTTGAGGACTTGATCAATATCACCTCATCAATGTAGACAGTTTGGGTTTTGACTGGTCTCTGCAGGTTGCTTTTATTAAAGGAAGTTTTAAGGAAGTTAAGAACTGTAGCTTTATGGACACTGAGCATGGACTAGTTCTGTCACTACGGTGGTAGTGTAGGTCAGTGCTTAAAATCCCCAAATCAGCAGTGAGTGGAAATCAGACCTTGCTTTAGTTCCAAGTTGCTTCGTATAAGCACTTCTTGATAGTTGTGATGCTGATGTTGATACTTATCTCAGGGTTCAGCTGTACCTCAGGAGCTGTGAGTCTCATAAAATGCATTGTGAGTGTGGAAAGTGCTGCACCATCATACTGCGCTGATCCAGGAGGAGCTACTGCTAATGCTGCTGGTATTGTGGATGCTAGGAGGACTTTGCATGTTCATCCCAGACTAAAGCTTAGGAGTATAAAGAAAGTGAGGATGAGGAGAACAAGGCTGGGAGAGGTATAACTTCACAGAGCTGTAAATGTCTAATCACGAGCCATAAATATGCACACGCCTCAGTAACGATGAGACTGATGAGAATACTGGGAGCTTTGCTGAGATGTGGACGAATATCCCATAGTGCTTTGAGACTGGGTGGAGCCCTGGACGTTGCTTTGATAGCCAAGGCGAGAGTTGGAGTGCTGAAACAAACAAAAGAGAGAAGGTTAACTATCACCACCTGCTATAACACTCTTCTGTAGCCTTTTCTTCCCAACTTTTACAAAGAGACCACTGTTCCATGCACTTTTTATGCACGATAGTTTGTCCAGATGATCTTAGGACCTTTATATGGAGACTATTAAAATAAATGTAAATGTAATACAACATTACCAAATAATTGATTTCTCAGTGGTCCTTAAAAGTGTGGGTCTGGGTGCCCAGGTGGTGCAGCGGGATATTCTGCTAGCACACCAGCACCGAGATTCTGAACTCCTCGGTTCAAAACTCGGCATTGAAACCGGTCGGCTGGGCGCCATTTAGCGGGCATAATTGGCAGTGCCTGCAGCAGACACAGTTCTGCTAGGGCGGGATGACCGGACTATGTGGGTGGGGTCTTCAAAACGCTGTGTAAGGACCCTGATTGGCAGATAGAGAGGCGCCTGTGCAGAGTGCATAGATGAAAAAGGGTTCCACTAAGGGCTGCACGCGGGTCGAAGGAGGCGTGAGCAGCAATATACCCACCTCGACTGCAATTAGGGATCCCCCAGCAGTGGAAGACAAATTGACTACACTAAATTGGGAGAAAATGAAAGAAAATGCATAAATACAATAGAAAAAAAGTGTGGGTCTGGGATGTATTGTTAGGGTTTTAACGTTATTTAGTTTTTAAATCTATTTTTATTTTACTGGGCAATTGAATTTAAATTGCTTAACGTTAATGCTCAATGCTTTAAACAATTTATAGAAATTAAAATGTCTAATAATAATAATAATCATAATAATAATAATGTGAAGTACTTTAATACTGTGCTAACAGCGCCCTCTTGTGACCGACTGAATGAGTTACAAGCCAAATCAACGAGATTAAATAGTCTTAAAAATTAAATAAATTAATTAATCAATCTATTTTTTTCTTTTAACTGTTTACTTTAACTACTATATAATTTTTTTATATATAAAATTATTTAATTATTATTATTTTTTATCAGTCAGTGTGCAAGTGTGAATCTTCAGCGCTTCTGATAAGTCTATAATGAACAGAGGTTCTTTATTCCACATGGTGGCGCTTTTGTTCTGTGTTTCTAATAGTGGTGGTGAGGCGGGGTATTAAAAATTAATAAATAAAAATAAATACATCGTAAAAACAATAAACTGATTCCATAAACAGAAATAAATACAAACTCTAGAATTTTAATTTTAGGTGCAACTGCAAATGAACTATATTTTTTGCAAACTAATTGAATTAACAAATTCAATAAACACTACCGTTCAATCAATAACATAAATAAAAAATAAAAAATAATGCAATGCAAAAATGAATAAGACTGTTTAAGTCTGTGGACATTTTTTGTGCATTTCTTTTGATACTTTTATTAGTTTCTGTTACTTAAAAATAAAAAATACGACTAAAGAAAATCACACACCTGGTAGTCTGGCTGGAGAACGTTGGCCCCTGTTGTGCGGCTCTTCTTGTTTGGGGGCCCTTGCTCCTGACCTGTGTGCTGCATGGAGGGCCCAGTGGCCCCCCCTGACGTGCCGTTGGTCTGGGCCGAACTCTGCTGGGACGGAGCCTGTTGTACCTGCGCCTGTGTCTGAGCCTGTGTCTGCTGCTGGTGCTGCTGCGTTTGATTCTATACACACGCAAACACACAAACACACACACAAACAAACACACACACACACACACACACACACACAAACAAACACACACAGTGTCACAAATCCAAGTAGTCAGATGTTTACAACTTTACCAACAGGATGCAAAGTGGCTTGGTAAACACGCTGTTAAGGAATTGGTTTGAATGTATTAAACTTGGTTCAAACCGGATGCACATTAACCATAGGGCTGTTCTTGGAGCAAACAGGATTGGTCAAACCAGTCGACCTTCATTCATTGCTCTGATGTCCAGTTCTGTGCCTGCATTCCAGTTGTAGGTTCTTTCAGGAGTGGACAGAAGTAGCCATGAGCACTCTGACTGGCCTGCAACTACGCAGCCCCGTACATAGAAGGGTTTGATGCATCATCCGTATGATGATGCTAAGGCGTGCAGTGTGCATAAGATGTAATTGTTCCTCGATGTGAGGAAGGGGTGTTCTAGATAATGGACCTGACAGGGTTCAGAGCAAACCCCAGACAGAAACAAGTGACTTTAAACAAACTCTAAATGCAATACAAATACAGCGTGAATAATATATCTTGACTGAGAACATTTCTTTGATTTAAACTTATTTGTGTTTGCCACAGACTAACATGGAGCTGACATAGAAAAAAGGTGGCATTTTGACGCCAACCCCAGTTCTTAAACAATTATTGTCTAACTTTCATGGAGGGCGTTGTTATGTACGAGTATAGAGGTGCTGCTTCAGTAATTCCAAGCCAGCTCAAAGTACGAAGGCAGCATTTCAACAGCAGGTGACAGGAAAGAGTGCAGGAGTTCAGCACGTGTCAAAATGGGACTGTACCCATAATTACTGCTTGTTTACACCCTAGTTGACTGTTACTAAACAGTGGAACTGCCTGGCTTTTTAAAGATTGTGTTTATAACTGACACATTGCTTTGAGACAGAAGTGTATCATGTACATTTTGAGTGTCACAGCTTTACCTTCTCTGTCTTTTCCTCAGGTTCATCCTCATTGAGGAACTCACGTTTGGGGTACGGGATCTGGCATCCTGCAAAAACGCTGCAGCACACAAAACAGCCCAGTTTAGTAACCACAGATGGACTAGTTTACACCACAGTGATGAATTTAAAGAGAGAAGTGGCTTGCTTTTTTCAGGCAGGAATACATGTGACACCTCAGGAGGTTCGATTTCTGTCAAACGTATCCAGTATTTACAGCTGACCTGCTTTTTAGCTGTGTGTGTGTCTGTGTGGTTCACTAATGTGTAGTGCACATTATTCTGTTTTCAGCCAGTTTCCAGCTTCAGTCTCCAACTGCTTTTGTGACTAGTTATTAAGTATTTGGAACAAACTGGTAGATTAAATAGCAGGTGGTTTGAGACACAGTCCTTCAGCTTCTCCTTTTTTCTGTGTGCAGCCCAATGCAGCATTGTTTCTTTTTTCTTCCTTTATCTCTTGAAACACCTCCTCTCTTACATAGAAGGGCTACAATCTATAACCTTCACATGCTGACATGCATGTAGTCTCTATTCGCTTCTTTTCAGCTGCCAGAGGTGAAGTTTGCAACGAGAGCCCTATCAACATCCCTTTTTCAGTTGTGGCCAGTTATGCCTGTTGGATTACCAGCCAGGTTGATAGCACACACTCATCAAGCTTATCTGCTTCCTGCATCTTTAAAGCACATCTGTTTTTAGCACCAATATGTTTTATTAATGTATGATCTTGGCTGGTTATTACAGTTCTCATGTTTTTATTTGGAGGGACAGTCTGGATTTGTGAGACCCCTCGTTTCATACCAGTCGTACATTGTGCACTCCCCTTCGATCTGAGAGCGATCAGGTAAAAGTGGGTGTACAGTATTATGAAAGGTTTTTTTCGAGGTGGTGTATTGACCAAGTCTTACTCGGATGTGGGTAAGGGATCCTCCAGAAAATAGGGGTCTTGCAGTGCTTGCTCAGATGTGATTCTTTTGGTGGGGTCCATGGTGAGAAGTTTCTGGAGCTGGATTAAATGAAGATAAAAATCATGTTTATCAGTTATATATTGTAACCTTAATGCAATAATTAATAACCAATAGAAGGATGCTAAGCTAAACGTATGGGACACTCACCAGCAGAAAGACTTTACTGTCTGGTTTTACTTTATGCTTTTCCATGTATTTGATGAGGCTGCTGTTGGCGTACCTGATAAACACAGAGTGCAGTGTTCAATATTTGTGTTCCTAGTGTTACAAAAAGCACAAAAAGTCCTAGAATACGAAATAAAACAGAAAAAGCTAAAACAAAAAGATATTTTATTATAAAGTGGATTTAAAAAGTATTCAAACCCCTTGACTTTTTGCACACTGTTGTGATATTGTGGATTTCTGAATGACTATAATTGCCATTTTTACCCACCAATCTACACTTAATTACCACACTTGAATGGCGCATGGACATGATTGGCTGTATCTGAGAGGAGCGTAGCCGAACAGCCTACAGTTACATTTTCTGCATTTAGCAGACGACTTTTATCCAAAGCAACTTACAGAACTGTGACAGTATATTGTTTAAGCAGGGTTAAGGGCCTCGCTTAAGGGCCCAACAGTGCCAACCTGGCAGTGGTGGAGCTTGAACCGGTGACCTTTTGATTACTAGTCCAGTTCCTTAACCACTAGGCTACAACTGCCCTTGTAATCAGAGGTCAGAACGCAGGATCAGCCATTGTACAGCACTTCTGAAGTCTGGAGGGTTAAAGGCCTTGCTCAAGGAACCAGCAGTGGCTGCATGGCAGAGGCCGGGTTTAAACCCACAACCTTCAATTCAATAGCCCAAAGCTCTACCGACTAGGCTACCACTGTCCCTAGCCTAGCCATTAAGAGGTGCACTTGTCGGGTCCAAAGCCTGAATAAAATTAGCAGGGTTTGTGTCAGAAAGGGCATCAGTCGGGGTATGAGGATCAAAGAAAAATACAAATCTAGACAAAAACAGAGATTTTTTGAGTTTTTGAGTCAAAAACTGACATCTCCTATTCCCAAAAGTTTACTTTGTAGAAGCTTTGGCAGCAATTACAGCTCCAAGTGTTCTTGAATATGTATTAACAAGCTTTCTACCTCTGGATTTGGGCAGTTAATCCCAATTCTTCATGACAGATCCTCTTAGGCAAGCATCTGCAAGCTGCCAACTTCAGGTTTCTTCACAGATGTTTAAATTGATCTGGTTTTTGGCTGAGCCACTAAAGGATCTTTCCTACTTTACTGCAAAATTTTGGAGAAAGCCATTTCCTCTTCCAGCTTGATTATGGCTTAAGTCAGGGTTTAATAATTAAATAAACTTGTAAGCAAACGCACCCTTGTGGAGGGTTTATGTTACATCTTGTATAGAGAAAGTAAGATGCATTGTGTTGCCTGGGTAGCGTAAAATATGGATCATTTGAAAAAAAGTTTTAAAAACCCGGGCATGACAAAGTGTGATCAAAGATGAGCACTTTCAATCCACAAGCTCACAGATGCCCAGATTTGGAAGAAGGCAAGACTGATAAGTGAGTTAAGTTAGTTAATAAGCATGAAGTAGAAGATGATGAAACACTGTACACATTCACATGAGCTTTACACTGTTATGGGCTTGTGGGCTCCTGTACATTAAAAAGCCCTCAGACCACAAGATGTCCCCCCTGCATCCTACACATCTGATGCACAGACTCGTATTGTCATTCTACTGCAGTCTTTACATCTCACTGTTGTCAAAAAATGAAACCCATGAAAAATCATGTAAAACTGGGTAGGGCTTAACCACAGTGCATGCTAATGTGTGCAGTCAGTTTCACCTTTCCTACAGATGGAAAATTCCACTCACGTTGTTCTCCTGAAGTCCTTCTGCAAGGTCGGATACTCCGGCATCTTCCGGATATCTTCCCAGTCCTTATCTGAGTAATACAAACACACAAAACCACACGGGTCATAACACATATCATGCAATGATGTTGCACATGCTAGATTTTCAACATGTATTACATGGGGTAGTTGAGTAAGGGGCTGTTAAGAACGGTTAAATTAGTTCTGCCCTGTTTGCTCAGATGTAAATGATGTAAATGCATTTTGACATGATCATAGCAGGGGACCAAAATTCAACGAATTTTACTCATTTAAAGGGAACCAACATAAAAAAGTCTTTAGTTTGTTTTATTTAACAATAATAGTCACAGTTTTAGTGTTAGGTGCTGTTCAATACTGCATTTTTTAACAAAGTTCTATAGAAGAAAAGAAGTTACTTATGATCCAGTGTGCTGTACATATTTCAATTCCCCTTTATACTGCAATTGGACTCTGAAGCAAATTTAAATAAAATGCACTGAGCTCCAGCCTCATCCCCATTCAACATCTTTAAGATGAATTAGAATTATGACTGTAAGCCAGGCCTTATTGCCAAACACTGGCCCCACTGGCTAATAGCAAGTGAATGCCAATGGGCATGTTCCAACTTCTACAAGAAAGCTTTCCTTGAATCTAGGAGGATTTTATAGCAGCAAGTGAGGACCAACTTCACATTAGGTGTTGTTGGTGTTGATCCTAACCCCGACATAAGAGCCATAAGAGAGCAGTTGGTACCTGCAGGAAAGCCCATGACGCTAAAGATACGGTCAAGCTGGTCGTGGTGGAACGGGTTGCTGGTTTTGATGTCCTCCTGACGGCAGTGGAATATCGGCTCTGATGTCAGCAGCTCTGCAAAGATGCAGCCTATCGCCCAAATATCTTCAGATAAACAAGACCAAAAAACAGAGATCTCAGACAGGGTCTCATACTGAAACCACACATGCTAATCACCAACAATGAAGACGCTTTTCAAGAGTAAAAGATCACTGTAAAGCAAACTGAAAGCTATCAGATGCCATTGATAATAATTTATCATCCTATTGGATGTGTTCTACGTATCTGTCAGATGTTTGAAGCTGCTTTAGAAGTCTCTAGGTCATGATACAGCAAATAGCTGAGCTAATCTAAAGCTCTGGTATTACTGAGATATAAATATACTCACACACTGACTGGTATTATTAAAGTCAAGGGCAGTTTAACACCCAATGCCAGAGGATAAACAGAAGATTGCAGAGGAAAGCTGTAATGCTATTTGTGGTTGTTGGTGTAGGTGTTTTTACTTTAGACGAATTCAACCCAAATCTTATCAATAGTATAGACTGTTTTATAGCGTCCTCACACTGGTGCTCCAATTATTTAAGTAATACATCATTATAATGAGCACTCAGGTGGCACCGTTGTAAACTCACAGGCCCACTAACTAACCAGGGTTTGAATCCCAGTGGTGCTAGTGGCTGGTTAGGCGTCTACACACAGACATGATTGGCCAAGAATGAGTTGGTTGGGGAATTAGATATGACTAGTTCAGATGAAAAAGAAAAACAGCATTAATTATTTTTAGATTTCAAAACTAACCGATTGCTTTGGTGTAGTGTCGTGCTCCCAGCAGCAGTTCAGGTGCTCGGTACCAGAATGTGACCACAACTGGGTCCAAATCAGCTAATGGCTTCAGAGGAGAATTAAAGAGGCGTGCAAAACCCATATCCGCTATAACAAAACACACAAACACAAAAGAAACAGAAAACTATTTTATTGGTATAATGTACAGTTTGTTTTGGTTTTACCATGTTTTCAGGACTATAAATTGTGTTTTTCCAGCAAACAGGTCCTGGACATACAGTAAAGTAACTTTTTATACAAAGTAAAAGGTATTTACTAAAGGTGAGGCTGTGACGACTAACTTTACAGCTACAGTAACTAACTGTAAATTTAGCATGGGTACTCACGTAAGGGACGGGTTACCTGGCAATGGAAACAAACACTGAATGTGGGATCACTGATTTAAAAAGGTACAGGTATCATAAAAAGGTATCATACAGTACCATGCAATGGAAAAGGAACATTACATTTGATCCATAACACACAACAGACGATAATATTCGTGATGACTGTGCTTTACTAATGGTGACTACGTCTTTAAAAGTTAAGTGCTTAGCAAACAGAGAATCTGAGTTATTTATGGTCGTCATCAGTCAGGAGAAGAAGAGAGAGAGAGAGAGAGAGAGAGAGAGAGAGAGAGAGAGAGAGAGAGAGAGAGAGAGAGAGAGAGAAAATAAGCATCATAAACATTTTCTGTCCTTGAAACCGACTGTTTAATGTTCTTTTTTTTATTTTATGTGATTAAAATGTTCCTTTAGGTCCAGGGTTTTCTACCTTACTTAACAGATATTTTTTTTACCTTATTTAACACATTTAATTTAGCTCATCACTGATTGCCAATGGCTTCATGGACAAAATCTAAAGCCACTTCCAGACATGCACATTTGCCCTGGTATTTTCCCACAACACGCAAACCCAACCCCACCCCCTAATGCAGGCGCCCCGACCAACACCAGAAATTATTTACATTTATATTTACATTCACAGCATTTAGCAGATGCTTTTTTCCAAAGCAACTAATAGCACTGTGACAGTACACTGTCTAAGCAATTGAGGGTTAAGGGCCTTGCTCGAGGGCCCAACAGTGACAACCTGGCAGTGGTGGGGCTTAAACCAGTGAACTTTTGATTGTTTTTGACTGTATCATAGTGGCCACAGAAAGCAACCCTGTCCAACCTTCCCTCCCCCAAACACAACCAATTGTGTCTGTGTGGACGCCTGGCCAGGTTGGTGGCGGCCGGGTACACCTCTGTGTCCCCCAACCGCCTGGGGATGCATGACACTACTATTGAAGGCTACTCTCCTTCAGGATCTGAATTTGACCTCCAGAATCTGAGCTAGATCTCCATAATGTGTATAGGTAGAATGTGGATAATCAGTGTGTGATCCATTCTCTTTTTTCTGTATTATCAAGTATGACCAGATAATAATTGAGGACGAAAGGTCAAATCCTCATAAGATCACATGATTGCACACATCAACAGTTTGAGCTTGAGCAAGGCTCGTTACTCAGTTGCTTCTGATGAAAGCACACTAGCTGTTTCCTGTAGGAGTTACACACACTTGTATGTTTCACCAACTAAAAAGACAAGTGAACAGCAGGTTAACGTTTAAAGCACTTACAGTTCCGCAAGGTTGATTAACCAGGTTGAGCTTTGTCTGTTTGCACTTTGATCCATATAATCTGAATTTACTCAAACTGCAGATACAACTAAAAATGTGAGGAGAACTGGAGTAAAGGTCAGACGTGTTGGGGTCAGTCAGTTCAACTGTGAGGAGAAATTCACTTAATATCTGTTCCTAGCAGTAAAATACAACCACCACAGATCGCAGTGGTGCTGTTAACCTGGCAACAGGAACAGTTTGCTGTGTCTGAGGGAAAGAGGGGTGACGTGATATCTTCTGGTCTAGGCACCTACAGTGGTAAATAATTACAGATGCATAGCATGACTCTGTGTATATGTGATAAGTTTCCACTCTGTTATATTGTCGTTAGAAACAGTAAAGGCGGGAGGAGTAGTACTTGGTCGTGAGAGAGAGAGACTGAGAGAGAGCTTAGAGTTCGGATTTAGCTCCATCTGATTTCCACCTTTTTGGACGCTTAAAGAAGCTTTAAGGTGAAGAAGATTTTCATGTGATGATGTTAAAAAAGTGTGGAAACTATTTGAAGAACGCTTCATTAAACGTGAATTAAATGTGGCTAAAAATCATCAACTTAAGAATTAAAAGGGGTGTCCACATACTTTTGGCCATATTGGGTATTTACTGAACTGTCCATGTGGCTGTGATTGGGAGCTGAATTTCCAGGAAATTCATCAGTGTAGAGCTTAATGAAAATAGATCCGCTCAATAAGGAGTAACGCAATACAGCAGCACAACGTGCGGCCCGTCAGCAGCGGTCCACCAGCTGATGTTCACACTCACTGAACCTATAATCTTACCAGTCTCTGTTACACAACTGAGCCGGGGTCGCCAGGCAAGGTCGAATAAGCCATCACGAGTCAGGGATTTCCCAGAATTCCTGTACACCCGCATTTACGATCTCTGAAGCACACGTGAATCATCATGAAATCAATACAGTGAGCAATCCGGAAGAGCACGGGACTTACCGATTTTCACCCTGCCTCGTTCGGGACCCTCCCCCATCACCAGGATGTTGGCAGGTTTCTGCAGAGAAAGAGAAAAGAGTTGGGTCAGTTAGTACAGAGTGTGTAGTAGAAGTGCATTTAAACATGTCCGCATCATCCGCAAACCCTTTATTACATCAGCAATCAGGAGCATTTGTTTGCAGTCATCTTCTTCTTCTGCTGGATGCTCCTGTCATGGGATCCTTTATCTCCATCTTTGACCACTTGATGACCCGACAATGCAGTGAGGTTGTGAAGTGGTCTTTTTAATGATCTTTAATTCTGCCACCCTAAAAACTATAACCAGGCAATTAAAACCCAGGCTGTTGACAGTGGTTGCCTAGTGGATAGAGCTTAGGGCTTTCTATCGGAAGATGGTCAGTTCAAATCCAGCCTCTGCTATGCAGCTACTGTCGGGCCCTTGAGCAAGGCCCTTAACCCTGTCTGCTCCAGGGTCGCCGTACAGTGTTTGATAGGATGAGAATTACTTCTACCTTGTGAAGTCATAATATTTATGTCCGCCACTTATCTACATTAGGCAGACCTTGACTAAATAATATCACCCCACCTTCTCAGTCATAGCCAATTATGTCTGTGTGGACGCCGGGCAAGTCAATTCAAGACTGAGATTTGAACCCGGATCTCAGTGCTGCTTGGCTAGCGTAAAAGACTGTTGTACCAACTGAGTGCTCTTAGAAAAGGCTCTTACAGCAGCAAAAATGGACTAATGTAGCTTTTAAAAATGAGAAACATGTATTGGTGTGAATCGTGTGATGTTGTGTGTCCACATACTTCTGGTCAAAGTGGATAACCATACCATTGTCTACTTCTAAGGATAAGAAAATGTCATACAGTGTTAGAAAATACTACGCAGATCACTAATCAAATCAGCATTCCTAGGCTTGCCTGATGCTAAGCTGGTGGCTACTAGATTCCATTACCTGTTAGCAACATTAGCTTAATAGATCGCGTATAAAATAAATGTGTAAATGTCTGAGCCTTTTGATCTGAGAGATAAAACGAGAGGACAGTGAGGGTAACTTATGTGCGCCCACTGCTACACACTCCTAATTATTATGTTATTCATCTGCAAAGCAGTGTGTGTGCTGTGTGCGCGCGTGTGTGTGTGTGTGTGCACGTGTGTTTGTTTACACATCTGAGGATATGTGTGTAGATGTGTAGATATCTGTGTATATGTGTGTGTAGATCTCTGGTGTTTTTGTATGTGTGTGTAAATATATCTTTGTGTATGTATTTGTGAATGACTATGTGATAACTATGTGTTTTGTGAAATGGAAGTAAATATTGCACGCTGAAGTGCTAGCGTGAGTGATGGTGGCAGCACCGTGGTCATCTACGGTGGCATCTCCATGTCTTAAATTTGAAAGATTTGCAAAAATACCATGGTGCTGCTATTGACGGCACTTTTCCACACAAGTTGCCAACATAAGTAGCACATCGTTTCTTTCTCACATCCGAGGACACTTTATTTGTTTATTTTTTAATCACACACAATAACACAACAACAAAAGACAGAGGAAGGTCAGTATAGTCATCCAGAAGTTACAGTCCTTTTAATACTGGCACGTCACAAGGCTAAACAAGGCTACTCATAAGCAAAAAATCCGGAAATAGATATTATATTTCCACCAAAAATCAAACTGTTGTTTTTAGATACACTGTGTGAAACCATGGCTTGGTTTTATAAAATAAATTGTATGTTGTATGTTGTATGTTCCTCAGAGCATCTGGTCACACAGCCCAGCTCAGCAGGCAGGATTTTTACTACAGCAAACACAGCACACAACCAGCAGCTTCCTAATTCTGCAAGCTTTCTGACCAACACTTACTGTTATTTAGTAACTACTGAAATCATTATTTGAGAAATGTTAGAATGCAATCGAGAGTTTAAAAAGTCATGTGGCTCATGAATGCTACATACATTACTGATAAATGCAAAATCGTGCATGCACATACATAATAAATGCAGCATTTTGCATGCATATCAACACTAAATGCAGCATTGTGCATGTACATTAATGATAAATGCAGCATTGTGCATGAATATCAATACTAAATACAGCATTCTGCACGGACATTGATACCAAATGCAGTATTGTACATCCACTATAATACTGAATGCAGCCCTGTGCATGCACATTAATACTAAATGAAGTATTGTGCATGTACATTAATACTAAATGCAGAAGTGTGCATGAACAATAATACTAAATGCAGAGGTGCATGTACATTAATACTTAATGCAGCAGTGTGCATGAATAATAATAATAATAATAAATGCAGCATTGTGTATGCACATTAATACTAAATGCAGCATTGTGCATGCACTATAATACTAAATGCGGTATTGTGCATGCACTATAATACTAAATGCAGCAGTGTGTATGCACATTAATAGTAAATGCAGCATTTTGTACAAATAATAATACTAGATGCAGCGGTGTGCATGCACATTCATATTAATGGAGCACTGTGCATAAATAATAATACTAAATACAGTATTGTATTGTGCATGTATATTATTACTAACTGCATCACTGTGCATGCACATTAATACCTAATGCAGCATTGTGCATGTACATTAATACTAAATGCAGCAGTATGCATGCATAGTAATACCAAATGCAGCAGTGTGCATGCACTATAATACTAAATGCAGAATGTATCATATACTAGTTGAAGAATATTGCACACACACTAACATGAAATGCTGCATAATGCATGCACACTGGTACTATTTACCATATATTCCATGTACACTAGTTGCAACTGAATCCTAGTACAAGTAAAGTAGTATTGCATGAACTGAACTGTATGCACAAAAGTAATAAATACACATTACATGCACAGTGGAACTAAATGCATTATACTGCATTTTCACTAGGACTAGTGCACTATATCAAATGCATTGCACAGTACAGTGGTAGACAATAAGTCTCACTCAACAGCCATACATCCGCCCTGTCAGGAGCAAGAACTACTTACACACACGTGCACACCTACACAAACACTATTAGTAGGTTGTTGTATCTATAAGTATAGATGTTGAACTTCGTATGAGAATTTGAGGCTACAGTGAGCATAGAGTTAAATGCTGCCTGTCAGTATTTGCTGCAACATGCAGATGGTAGAGTCAGGATCTTGTACAGTAGTGAAGATGTGACTAATGTTTTCTTGGCACACAAAAGGCTTTTAATACAAATCAATCACTGCCTGATGTCAAAACATATTAATGCTAAAGCACAATTTACCCTTCTGGCTACTTCTAGCATTATAATCAACCATATCATTTGGGACAAGTCACCTTAAACAAGTTCAATACCCCTTCACCCACAGTCAACAGATCTCAATCCAGTGCACATTTGGGATGTGGTGGAGGGCTAGATTAATAGAACGTATTTTGTCAACATGGAGCAAAACATCATATAAATATTTCCAAATGGCTCTAGCCTTTATTAGTCTGGTGCTTTTACTGAGGTAGACAGTGAGTGTATATGTTTGTGTGCATGTGGATGTAGGCATATGCATGCTGTTCCCGTTGCAGTGGAGCACAAAGTTATGCAACAGTGAAATATTGTTGCAGGCATGAAGTATGCCCCCCTCCTCACACTCTTTCAAATAACAAAACCTCCCTTGAGAGTCCCTTAGATGGTTCTTCTAAACACCCCCTTTCCTCCCCTGCCTCCTGCCCTGCCTGTTTCTCGGCATGTGATAAAGTGCCGAAGTAAAAAAGAAATATGTACAGTGGAAATGTGTGTGTGTGTGTGTGTAGAGGGGGTTGCTGTGTGAACTGAGTGAACATATAAGGGCTTTTAATGAGCACCATAAGAGCTCAGGAGGAAAAGAAAGAGCGATGGTTTGCTGCTCAGGATTAAATTCACAACAAGTCCACATACTGTATACTGTAGGCAACTGTTTGTGTCCGTTACTGAATAAATGGAACACATGACAACACAGTTATTTTATTTGTGGGTTTCTATACCTAAAAATTCTTCATTAGTGACAAAATGATGGACTGCAACTACTGACCTTTAATGCATACACCGATCAGCCATAACATTAAAACCATCATTTTATCAGCTCCACTTACCATATAGAAGCACTTTGTAGTTCTACAATTACTGAATGTAGTCCATCTGTTTCTCTACATGCTTTGTTAGCCCCCTTTCATGCTGTTCTTCAATGGTCAGGACCACCACAGAGCAGGTATTATTTAGATGATTTTCAGCACTGCAGTGACACTGACATGGTGGTGGTGTGTTAGTGTGTGTTGTGCTGGTATGAGTGGATCAGACACAGCAGTGCTGCTGGAGTTTTTAAATACCGTGTCCACTCACTGTCCACTCTATTAAACACTCGTACCTAGTTGGTCCACCTTGTAGATGTAAAGTCAGAAACGATCGCTCATCTATTGCTGCTGTTTGAGTCACAGGACGCTGCCCACAGGCCGCTGTTGGCTGGATATTTTTGGTTGGTGGACCATTCTCAGTCCAGCAGTGACAGTGAGGTGTTTAAAAACTCATCAGCGCTGCTGTGTCTGATCCACTCATACCAGCACAACACACACTAACACACCACCACCATGTCAGTGTCACTGCAGTGCTGAGAATCATCCACCACCCAAATAATACCTACTCTGTGGGGGTCCTGACCATTGAAGAACAGCATGAAAGGGGGTTAACAAAGCATGCAGAGAAACAGATGGACTACAGTCAGTAATTGTAGAACTACGAAGTGCTTCTATGTAGTAAGTGGAACTGATAAAATAGACAGTAAGTGTAGAAACAAGGAGGTGGTTTTAATGTTATGCCTGATCTGTGCAAATCGGGCTAGTCTGGCTGCACCCATTACAGCAGACATGGAACAGTCATCTCTTCTTTAGTTCAGGGATAAAACTCAAACCATCACTGTATGATGAAAGGTAATTGGTCCAGATGGTCAGATATAATCCCAGGAGAACCAAAGGACCTGCCATGAATAAGAAGGTGCTGGAACATGTGTGACACTACCCACAGTCAAGCAAGCTTTATGTACAAATGGGTGTAGAGGCTGCAGCAAAAGAAAAAGCCCCTGCTTTAAATTCAGCACCTTGAAGAAGTTCCAACGCTCCACAGTGGCATGCTGGCACGTTAAACTATTGCGCCACCTGAGTGCCCCACCTGTCAATTTCTAAAACAGTAAAAGACGTTAAAGAATAAAAAATCCAGACTTTCAGGAATTTCAACCTGTCATCTGTTCCTTGCAAATTATTCCTGCTGAATCTGATGCCAGCTTGTTTACCCGAGTGTGCCACACTGCTTTTGCAGCCATATCATAAATATTGACACTGCGGCACAGATTTAAACACACACAGACCCGTGGGAACACCCCACCGGACACAATCTCACAGGAACACGGGACACAACAATATAACAATACAATTCACGAGAGAGGCTTAGAAAGCACCAGGAGGGGGATTTAAAACATCCAGGCTGCCAAATACTGAACGGGGACATTCAGAATGGCACTGAAGGCCAGATGTGGAACGTTGATGTGGCAATGCAAAGTGCCCCTTAATGCCACCGCATTGCATTTAGGTAGCTGGTTTGTTCCATTGTAATGTTCAGGGTTGCCAGATATAAGTTGCAAGCTCTGAGCAATGTAGCAGCGCAAAGAGTTCATGGCTTAGTGATGCTACTGGCCTGGCATTTGCTTAACAAACACTGAGGAACGAAGGGTCAAATATGGTTTCTCCTCATTAAGGCACCTACTTAAATGCCTGCAAATAATTTACAGTGGCTTTAAGGAGGCAGACAGATTACTGTAACGTCCCAACTTGCAATGCTAAGTTTTGCCTGGAAGGTAAAGGAAGCACGGTTGGACGCAAAGTCTTGTCCTCTCTAACCTACACATCAAAGCATTTCCTGCACTTAATTAAACATGTACCTGGGACTCTGCTCTAAACTGACTGTCTGACCCTCTGTTTTTAGGTAGTGCTCTTGCTAGCAGATTTAAGCTTTCAACCACACTTTGAGATACTGGTTCTGAATCTGATTGAACCTTGAGGGCAGCAGCAAGCGGTAAAAACCGAGCACCCAAACGCTAAATCTGCACGGTGCACATCGCTTAAGGTAGAGCAGCGGTGGGGTCAGCGGCATCACCTCAACCCACAGGAAACAACAGCACAGCCAGTGCAAAACTGTTTTGTTACGTATCATGTGAATGTAACCTGAGAATAAGCCCAAATATGTGAGTACATCAGTCGCGTAGTGTTGTTATATGTGAGAGCCTGTTTGCGTGCTTACCAGGTCTCGGTGTAGGACCCAGTTGGCATGAAGGTAATGAATTCCATCGAGGATCTGGTAGAGCAGGGACTTCACCATGCCTCTGGGTAGCTGCATCGGCTTCTTGTTGGCTTTGGACGCCCGGTGGAACTTGATAATGTGCTGCAATATTTGAAAACAACAACCCAGCGTGAGAGGAACAATGGAAAGAGCTAAGCTAAGTGATAATGAGGTAGAGAGCAGTACCAATCCCATTTCACATTTAAGACCTTCATTACCTTTACTGCTAATGATCTGGCTTTTCATCTTACACACATGCAGCTTTCACATTCATTTCAGAATTTATCAGGCTGCACCATTTTACACATGATGCATCGTACACTATGCATCATGTTGGCCTCCTTTTTGTGCCTATAACAAACAACCTGACTTAATGTTGAGCAAAAAAAACTGGCATGCTATCAGTGTTCCAATTTATCCCAAAGGTGTTTACTGAGGTCAGGGCTGTGTGCAGGCCACTGGAGTCCCTCCACAACAAACTTGTCAAACCAAGACTGGAACAAGGGCACGGTCAAACTGGAATATGAAATGGACTTCCCCAAACTGTTTATAATTTGTTTTATAGAATATAGTTTATACACGTGTTAGCAATGCATGTGGTGTGTGTATAAATGTGTGTATGAATGTGTTTGTGCTTGCATATATGAACATGTATGTGTTGGTGTGTGAGTATGTGTACAGTGTATCACAAAAGTGAGTACACCCCTCACATTTCTGCAGATATTTAAGTATATCTTTTCATGGGACAACACTGACAAAATGACACTTTGACACAATGAAAAGTAGTCTGTGTGCAGCTTATATAACAGTGTAAATTTATTCTTCCCTCAAAGTAACTCAATATACAGCCATTAATGTCTAAACCACCGGCAACAAAAGTGAGTACACCCCTAAGAGACTACACCCCTAAATGTCCAAATTGAGCACTGCTTGTCATTTTCCCTCCAAAATGTCATGTCACTCGTTAGTGTTACTAGGTCTCAGGTGTGCATAGGGAGCAGGTGTGTTCAATTTAGTAGTACAGCTCTCACACTCTCTCATACTGGTCACTGAAAGTTCCAACATGGCACCTCATGGCAAAGAACTCTCTGAGGATCTTAAAAGACGAATTGTTGCGCTACATGAAGATGGCCAAGGCTACAAGAAGATTGCCAACATCCTGAAACTGAGCTGCAGCACAGTGGCCAAGATCATCCAGCATTTTAAAAGAGAAGGGTCCACTCAGAACAGACCTCGCGTTGGTCGTCCAAAGAAGCTGAGTGCACGTGCTCAGCGTCACATCCAACTGCTGTGTTTGAAAGATAGGCGCAGGAGTGCTGTCAGCATTGCTGCAGAGATTGAAAAGGTGGGGGGTCAGCCTGTCAGTGCTCAGACCATACGCCGCACACTACATCAAATTGGTCTGCATGACTGTCACCCCAGAAGGAAGCCTCTTCTGAAGTCTCTACACAAGAAAGCCCGCAAACAGTTTGCTGAAGACATGTCAACAAAGGACATGGATTACTGGAACCATGTCCTATGGTCTGATGAGACCAAGATTAATTTGTTTGGTTCAGATGGTCTCAAGCATGTGTGGCGGCAATCAGGTGAGGAGTACAAAGATAAGTGTGTCATGCCTACAGTCAAGCATGGTGGTGGGAATGCCATGGTCTGGGGCTGCATGAGTGCAGCAGGTGTTGGGGAGTTACATTTCATTGAGGGACACATGAACTCCAATATGTACTGTGAAATACTGAAGCAGAGCATGATCCCCTCCCTCCGGAAACTGGGTCGCAGGGCAGTGTTCCAGCATGATAATGACCCCAAACACACCTCTAAGACGACCACTGCTTTATTGAAGAGGCTGAGGGTAAAGGTGATGGACTGGCCAAGCATGTCTCCAGACCTAAACCCAATAGAACATTTTTGGGGCATCCTCAAGCGGAAGGTGGAGGAGCGCAAAGTCTCGAATATCCGCCAGCTCCGTGATGTCGTCATGGAGGAGTGGAAAAGCATTCCAGTGGCAACCTGTGAAGCTCTGGTAAACTCCATGCCCAGGAGAGTTAAGGCAGTTATGGGAAATAATGGTGGCCACACAAAATATTGACACTTCAGGAACTTTCACTAAGGGGTGTACTCACTTTTGTTGCCGGTGGTTTAGACATTAATGGCTGTATATTGAGTTATTTTGAGGGAAGAATAAATTTACACTGTTATATAAGCTGCACACAGACTACTTTTCATTGTGTCAAAGTGTCATTTTGTCAGTGTTGTCCCATGAAAAGATATACTTAAATATCTGCAGAAATGTGAGGGGTGTACTCACTTTTGTGATACACTGTATGTGAATTTGTGTGTTTGTGTGTGTGTGTGTGTGTGTGTATAGAAGAGAATGTGTGTATGTATGTAGAGAAAGAGTGTGTGTGTGTGTATGCGTAGAAGAGAGAGTGTGTGTAAGTGTATATAGAAAAGAGATTGTGTATGTATGAAAAGAGAGAAAGTGTGTGTGTGTGTGTATAGAGGAGAGTGCGTGTATGTATGTAGAGCAATAGTGTGTGTGCGTGTGTGTGTATAGAAGAGAGAGTGTGTATGTATGTAGAGCGATAAAGAGTGTGTGTGTGTGTATAAAAGAGTGTGTGTGTATGTATGTAGAGCGATAAAGAGTGTGTGTGTATGTATGTAGAGCGATAAAGAGTGTGTGTGTATGTATGTAGAGCGATAAAGAGTGTGTGTGTATGTATGTAGAGCGATAAAGAGTGTGTGTGTATGTATGTAGAGCGATAAAGAGTGTGTGTGTGTGTATAAAAGAGTGTGTGTGTATGTATGTAGAGCGATAAAGAGTGTGTGTGTATGTATGTAGAGCGATAGTGTGTGTGTCTAGAACAGTGTGTGTATCTATGTAGAGTGTGTGTATTGAAGAGAGTGTGTGTGTATGTATGTAGAGCGATAGTGTGTGTGTCTAAAACAGTGTGTGTATCTATGTAGAGTGTGTGTATTGAAGAGAGTGTGTGTGTATGTATGTAGAGCGATAGTGTGTATGTCTAGAACAGTGTGTGTATCTATGTAGAGTGTGTGTATTGAAGAGAGTGTGTGTGTATGTATGTAGAGCGATAAGTGTGTGTGCGTGTGTAGTGATAGAGTGTGTGTGTGTGTGTGTGTATAGAAGAAAGAGTGTGTATGTACAGTGTATCACAAAAGTGAGTACACCCCTCACATTTCTGCAAATATTTCATTATATCTTTTCATGGGACGACACTATAGACATGAAACTTGGATATAACTTAGAGTAGTCAGTGTACAACTTGTATAGTAGTGTAGATTTACTGTCTTCTGAAAATAACTCAACACACAGCCATTAATGTCTAAATGGCTGGCAACATAAGTGAGTACACCCCACAGTGAACATGTCCAAATTGTGCCCAAAGTGTCAATATTTTGTGTGACCACCATTATTATCCAGCACTGCCTTAACCCTCCTGGGCATGGAATTCACCAGAGCTGCACAGGTTGCTACTGGAATCCTCTTCCACTCCTCCATGATGACATCACGGAGCTGGTGGATGTTAGACACCTTGAACTCCTCCACCTTCCACTTGAGGATGCGCCACAGGTGCTCAATTGGGTTTAGTCCATCACCTTTACCTTCAGCTTCCTCAGCAAGGCAGTTGTCATCTTGGAGGTTGTGTTTGGGGTCGTTATCCTGTTGGAAAAGGGAGGGGATCATGCTCTGTTTCAGAATGTCCCAGTACATGTTGGAATTCATGTTTTCCTCAATGAACTGCAGCTCCCCAGTGCCAGCAACACTCATGCAGCCCAAGACCATGATGCTACCACCACCATGCTTGACTGTAGGCAAGATACAGTTGTCTTGGTACTTCTCACCAGGGCGCCGCCACACATGCTGGACACCATCTGAGCCAAACAAGTTTATCTTGGTCTCGTCAGACCACAGGGCATTCCAGTAATCCATGTTCTTGGACTGCTTGTCTTCAGCAAACTGTTTGCGGGCTTTCTTGTGCGTCAGCTTCCTTCTGGGATGACGACCATGCAGACCGAGTTGATGCAGTGTGCGGCGTATGGTCTGAGCACTGACAGGCTGACCTCCCACGTCTTCAACCTCTGCAGCAATGCTGGCAGCACTCATGTGTCTATTTTTTAAAGCCAACCTCTGGATATGACGCCGAACACGTGGACTCAACTTCTTTGGTCGACCCTGGCGAAGCCTGTTCCGAGTGGAACCTGTCCTGGAAAACCGCTGTATGACCTTGGCCACCATGCTGTAGCTCAGTTTCAGGGTGTTAGCAATCTTCTTATAGCCCAGGCCATCTTTGTGGAGAGCAACAATTCTATTTCTCACATCCTCAGAGAGTTCTTTGCCATGAGGTGCCATGTTGAATATCCAGTGGCCAGTATGAGAGAATTGTACCCAAAACACCAAATTTAACAGCCCTGCTCCCCATTCACACCTGGGACCTTGACACATGACACCAGGGAGGGACAACGACACATTTGGGCACAATTTGGACATGTTCACTGTGGGGTGTACTCACTTATGTTGCAGCTATTTAGACATTAATGGCTGTGTGTTGAGTTATTTTCAGAAGACAGTAAATCTACACTGCTATACAAGCTGTACACTGACTTCTCTAAGTTATATCCAAGTTTCATGTCTATAGTGTTGTCCCATGAAAAGATATAATGAAATATTTGCAGAAATGTGAGGGGTGTACTCACTTTTGTGATACACTGTATGTAGAGCGATAGTGTGTGTGTGTCTAGAACAGTGTGTGTATCTATGTAGAGTGTGTGTGTATGTATGTAGAGCGATAAGTGTGTGTGCGTGTGTAGTGATAAAGAGTGTGTGTGTGTGTGTTAGTGTGTATAGAAGAGAGAGTGTGTATGTATGTAGAAAGAGAAAGTGTGTGTGCGTGTGTGTGTGTGTGTGTGCATACTGACCCACAGATCATGTTCAGCATAGTCGAAGAGGAGCCACACTTTCCGATCACTGTGAGATAGAAACACTTTCTGCAGAGCGATAACATTCGGATGCTTCAGCTCTCGTAGCAACTGTAACACACAGACACACACACACACACAATTATCTTTAGTACTAAATAAACAGTGTCTATTATTAATGCAGTTAACATGTTTTTTTGCAACTTTGTGGATATACAACTACTGACTGTAACCCGCCTGTACTGCATCACCCAGTGTACCCCAGTGAATGAATATGAATCAAAAAGGACCTCATTAACCAGATGTTCTTTAGGTAGTGGATCATTCTCAACATTGCAATGATACTAACACGGTAATAACATAATAGTGTGTCTTGTTCTAGTATAAGTGTAGCAGGTGCAAGTGTTGTTGGGATTTTTAAACACATTAAAAAGTGTCCTGTAATAAAAAGACTGGAGAAAGGCACCACACATTGTGTCTCTAACTGTCCACCTGCAATCAGTGCTAACAGGATTTGTTCCTAATAAAGAGGCCGGTATGTATAAACAGGATTCAAAAATCCCAACAACACTGCTGCACCTGCTGTACTCATACCTGAACCACACACACTACAATGTCATTATCATGTTTGTATCAGTGCAGTGCTGAGAATGATCCAGCACCCAAACATCATCTGGTCAGTAGTGATCCTGTTGTCCTGTCAATAGGGGTTGACAAGTTGTCCAGAGCAACCGAAAGATTACAGTCAGTTATTGTATACCAAAAAAATTCATCTGTTTAATAATTGCTTTATCCTGGTCAGGGTCATGGCGGGTCCAGTTCCATTGGGAAACCCTGGGCGTAAGGCAGGAACACCCTAAACAAGGCGGCAATCCAATACCCTAATTTGCCAATCCAGTCTGTACAGACACCTGGCTGGCTGATAGCACTGCTGAGATTTGAACCCAGATCTCAGTTGTGGTGGGCCACTGTAATAGACAGCTGCACCACACAAGCGTCCCTGTATGGTAGTTAAAGCTTAAAAACAATCTGTGAATGTGCGTACCAGATGGTGTACCTAATAAAGTGCTCGCGTGTATTTCTTACACAGGCTGAAATTCATCTCTGATTATATCGGCGTACATTCATCAGCTTTTGTTTTTCTGCAGTATGTCTTCTGATGGAGATTTAACAGCCTGTAACAGTGCTGCAGGAAAACCTGCTGGGATAACACTATAATGTACACACGCACACACACACACACACACACACACACAGAGGATGGATGGCAGTGTTTGCACAGTTCAGCTAATCTGCGCTCAGTGAAACTGATCCGATCCTCTGACATTATTCAGCACATCCGGAGATCACTGCACCGACACTGATCAGCTACTGCAAACTGCCTGTCAGCATGGGCTGAGCACTACTGCAAAAATCCCCCATCATCCCAATGACAGTATCTATACTAAATGTCCAATAGTATACTGTAAGTATAGTGTGAATCTTTACAGTGTGTACTACTACTATTACTTTTGATCTATGTAACTGGCTACTGAGGCCTAAATTCCATCCATCCATCCATCCATCCATCCATCCATCCATCCATCCATCCATCCAACCAACCAACCAACCAACCAACCATCCATTCATCCATCCATCTAATAGTATGTAAACACCTGACCATGAGCTTGCTGGGCATCCCATTTTAAAACCACATACACACGAAATACTAATTTTTATCCAGGTGTGGAACCGGCACTAAGGGCACACTGATATGTCTCTCCCGTAAAGACCAAGTTCTCAAAACACCATGCATCATCTGTATTTGTATTTGTGTCAGCCTGGGATTCAAACCCCTGGTACTCCTGGAAAAGCCTGAAAACCTGACATACTGTGAACTAAACATAGGTATGTTTATTCAGATAAATAAATATCCTAGTATTGATTTACTAAATCTGATATTTAATCATTATAATTAGCAGATTATGGCCAAAAAGCCTTACCTAATAAATTCATTTGGCTGTATTTAAAAAGCCAAACAAAAAAACAATAAATACTTATTTAAAAGATTTAGAAAAGGGTTTGATTAACTCCAACCATGATCTCAGTAATCCTGACTAAACAGACTCACATTACCTCAAACAGCACACACACACACAAAAGAAACCGGACTGAACCAGACGTCTCCATGGTGGAGAGGGCATGGAGGACACCTCTCACTCATTAAGCTGATGATTACAGCTCTCGAATGCTGCAAGTTCTAATTCACTTGCACATGCGTTCATCTCTCACTATGGAAACACAGGTTCGAACTGGCCACTCACTACAGTACAAACACAACCAAACAGCGCAGACGTGGTGTGTTACACGCCGGACCGAGCTTTTCCACAGATCAAACATCCATCACGCATCAGACAGAAAGCATCAGAGAAACCACTAATGATCTTCCACTGGTCAACAAATCCATCCTTTAAGTCAATACCCGAGTCGAGCAGATTCACAAACTCAATCTATTCTGTTTGAAGTGCCAATGTTCATGTTATTGTGTGTTATTGATCCTAGATGAGTTGGTGTGGTGTAATGGTAAGAGCCTGAGTTCTGTGGGTTTGAATCCCAGCCGGGGCTTAGGAATACATACAAAGGTGCATGGTGTAACATCAACCCAGCCATTAAGCGGACACATATCAGTGCACCCTTAGTGTCACGCCCGGATAAATAAGAGGGTTGCACCATTAAGGGCATCCAGCATAAAAACAATGGCAAATCAAACATGCAGATGAGTGATCCGCTAAGCTGACGTCTAACGGAAGCAGCCGAAAGAAATCGTTCATTTATTCACTACAATTCCAGTTTAGAGTTCTTACAGTTACATTTTTTATTGTGGTCATGGTAATAGCATAGTAGGTTAGAGAGTATCGTGGTATTTTCTTCCTTTAATGGCTGAGATGTGGCGTCAAATCTCTCGTCATGTACAGTCTTACACAAACGTTCAAACAATAGCCGGGGCAGCACGGTGGCTCAGTGGTTAGCACTGTCACCTCACAGCAAGAAGGTCCTGGGTTCGATCCCCAGGTGCGGCGGTGTGGGTCCTTTCTGTGTGGAGTTTGTATGTTCTCCCCGTGTCTGCGTGGGTTTCCTCCGAGAGCTCTGGCTTGCTGAATCAAACAAAGCTTCCTATTACTAACCCAAACAAGACTCACACACACTCAACCCAGACAAAACCATTTCCTCTATCAACCCTCAGCATGACTAAACCATGTGACCATTACTGAAAAAAACATGTTCTCTCACGTTGAAACTGATCCTATTAGCAGCGATGGGAAACAGAGCTACTAGGCACGATCACCTGCAGTAACGTGGAAGCTTAACTCATGAAAAACAACACAGCAAGCACATGACCCAAACACCACCAGGTTCTTTCTGTTCCCAAACTTGCCACCACCTGGAAAACACGTGGCACAATGCAGGAGAGGGCACCTATCCAGCCCCGAGCAACACACTCAAATGCAACTTCTGTATATTCTGGGAGGTAAATTGGTGACAGGTTAACATTGGGGGACATTTGTAAATTGAAGGCCACAGAACCTACACCTCTGTGCACACAATGACAAAGGCGTCTTTTAGAATTCCTTAAACATTGGCGAGTTTCCTCCTGATTACATAACACCGAGTACAGGGAGCTGGACGACCTTGGCGGGGATGGGAGGTCATGTACGCACATGCTGTACCGTTTAGCTACTGTTCTCACCTTACACACTCAGAGAGAGATACAGACCCTCTCCTAATGATCTGATCGGACTGAGGTCTGGTTCAATCCGGCTCCATCCAGTCAGATGGAGAGAGGATTACGTAATGTGTGCCAGCTCGGTAGAAAACAACAATAACACATTGCTCATGCCTTTTTTCGGAGCGTGTGCATCCTGTCTCTCTGAGGCAGCAGGACCCGGCACAACACGCCCTTTCTCTTACGTTACTGCACCATTCTCCCTCCATTCTCTTACCGTGTTTGTTCTCTCTGATGATGAGCTGCTATAATGACCATATGCAGTTTACGTGGTCTCTGAGGAAACATGTACACTATATGGTCAAAAGTATTTGGACACCTGACCATAAGCTTGCTGGACATCCCATTTCTAAAACAAATGGTATTAAAATGAAGTGACCTCTGTGTGATCTTTTTAGCTAGAACAACAGCCACTTTTTGAGAAGGCTTTTTACATCACAAGACTTTAAAGTATGTCTGTGGGAATTTGTGCCCATTTAGTCAAAAGAGCATTCGTATAGCTGGGCACTGATGTTGGTCATGAAAGCCTCAGTTGTTGTTTCAGTTCATACCAAAGCTGGTTAGTGGTGCTGAGGTCAGGGCTCTGTGCAGGTTTTAAACCAAGCTTTTTCTTCATGTCTTCATAGAGCATGCTGGAACAGGAAAGGGCCTTCCCTAAACTGTTTCTGTAAAGTTTGAAGCATAGAATTTATTTTATATACACCTGGAAACTACATGTAAGGCAAAATGATCTGAAATTTTTTAGTTACATAGTGTAAATGTTTTATGGCATGTTTGGCATACACCAAGAGAATGGTACAGGTCAGAATTATTGACCCCTTGAATAAGTGGTTCAGAGGTTCAGGACATCTGCTTAGAACTTAATGTTCTGATTGTGTAACTGTTCAGTTGCAAAGTGTCTGTACAGCAGGATCTGTGAAACGTGAAGCTGTGAGTTCAGGTTTATACTGGTGTAGTACGCACCTGGTTATGTAAGGGGTGTGTAATCAGATTACAAGTACAGACAGACCCACAAAAATCTCAGATTAGCAGTTTAACATAGTGAAAGTTCAGCAGATCAGACAGATTTAGGTAAACACAACATCCACAGTCAGTGTGGGTCAGGTGGACTCAATCCTCAATCCTTAATAAAACACTAACACAACAGAGCAGAAGGAAAGAAAGAGAGAGGAAACGGAAGGAAGGAAGGAAGGAAGGAAGGAAGGAAGGAAGGAAGGAAAAACAGGAAGGATGAGAGGAAATGATAGTCACTTTGATAAGATCTGATCCCCATTACTGACTTACTTACCTCAAAGCTTAAGGGAGATTATCTTTAAGGGTGGAAATGTTTTTGAGTGGCGTCATCCCTCACAGACACAGTGAAATGGAATTGTATTTATACTGACCCTTCTTTTCTTTTGGTCAGATATGGGGAAATGTGAATGTCTATGTATGTATGTTTCATTTGAATGTTTTTTCTTTTTGTAATTAAGTTTGTTGGGTCTTAGGGTTATTAGCAAGGGGAGAAGCAGGTATGGGAATGATTTGATAATTGATTTAGGGTGGGTTGGGGTTAAATACAATAGTCAGTTTACAATATTTGATGTTATGCATGTTACATAGTGGGTTTTTTTGTTATAATTTTTTTAAATATATTTTTAGATATTATTTGTTCTGTATTTTATAGTCATTTTTGATTACTGTGTGTAATTCATGGCTTATGTTGTTTGCAAAATGAATAAAATTTATATTAATTTATAATAAAGGTCGGATTTTGATAAGCATATTCAGCAGTAATAGACTGATAGCAAAAGCGTTTATTATTTTAAATGATGAATAAGTACTGGTCTTGATATTTATGTAATACATAGTGTATTATTAATAATTAAAAATAATTAGATATTGAACAGGCAGGAATTAGATTGTTAGATTAGATTAAACTCAACAATATTGCAACATTTCTAAATTTATAGCAGTGGAATTTCTTCATGGGACGTTACTGGTTAACATGTTTGTTTTAAATAATTCTGTATTTTAGATATAATTTTTTTTATTGATTTATTAGGATTTTAACGTCATGTTTTACACTTTGGTTACATTCATGACAGGAAATGGTAGTTACAGGTTACACAAGATTTATCAGTTCACAAGTCTTTAATGTCAAACATTCATGGACAATTTTGTATCTCCAATTCACCTCACTTGCACGTCTTTGGACGGTGGGAGGAAACCGGAGTTCCCGGAGGAAACCCACACAGACACGGGGAGAACATGCAAACTCTACACAGAAAGGACTTGGACCACCCCACCTGGGGATCAAACCCAGGACCTTGTAGATAAAAAGTTAATAAATATGCTAATTCTAGAGCTGTGTGTGTGTGTGTGTGTGTGTGTGTGATGCAATAAGCTAAAAAGGTTCATATGGCAACTAAATGGTACTGACATCAGTTCAGACAAAATTACAAAGACAGTGGGACTGACAAGTACAACGAACTACACAAGCTTTACTCAGACAAAGACATCGTTTAAAACGTTGCTTTCATTGGTTTATGTGTCACGTAATGTGGATTGGGGGTATAAACAATCCAAATAAATAATCTCTCTGCAAGTCGACATTTTTGGACATTTTGGTTAATAGATGTCTGGCAACCTTTTCATATCTCTCTCACACAGACAGTATGATGGTCGATCCAGTGTTGTTTTGTCTGTAAGCTTCGGGTCATTGTCACATTGAAAGATAAACTGTTGCACCAGGCTGAGTTTGTGTGCACTCAGTATGAGGTTTTCTTCAAGGACGTTCCTGTATTTGCATTCATCCATTCCTCTCTCTATCCCTGAGAAGCACCCTAACTGCATGATGCTGCCACCACCATGTTTCACTGTAAAGATCTGATTTATGCAGTGCGGCAGAGATGGCTGTCGGACCACCAGGTTCTACATCTTTGCACAAGCAACCATTAAAGTAACCATTGGGTGCTTTCCTTACTTTCTGACAAAGGTCCTTCTTGTCAAGATGTCCAATTTGGCTGGATGACCAGCTCAAGCTGCTTGCATTTTAACATTACTGAGGCCATTGTGGTCCTTGGACACTCAGAACTTTAGATATTGTTTTATATACTTGTCCTGACCTGCCTTTCCACAATTTGATCATGGATATCTACAGACAGTTGCTGGGACTTCATGGCTTTCTATTTGTTCTGACAATGCAGTGTAAATTGTGGGACGTAATAGACCCTAATGTGGACCTTCCCAAAGTACATTCAATCAATTCAGATTGTAACTGGTGGACTTGTAGACACATCTAAAGCATAATTGAATCAAACAGGCTGCACCAATTAAAAAAAGAAACTGTAACTGACTGGTTGACTAATAATGATTATGCATGATGATCATGAGCAATTAAGTGTAGAATAATAGGTATAACTTAAATGGGTCTGAATACTTTCTGAATCCACTGTGAATGTAAATATTTCAATACCCACGCCATTCCCATCTTTAGAAATAGCACCCAAACCCAGCTTGACTCGATTTAACCTTCCTTTTTTTAATAAATCCTCTCAGCTTGGTGTAAGGTTCTGTTTTGGCTACAGTAACTACATCAGGTACTCGGTGGATGATTTAAAGTCAGGTGAAGGTCATTCATGGTGTGAAGATGTACAGGAAACATGAGGCAGTGCAGAGAAACCCAGGTGTAGCTCTCAGCTCACTGCTCCAACAAACAACAGCAAAGTGTTGATGTGACTCCGGAGTGAATCCATGAGGAACGAATCATATATTCCACAGACTCTCCGGTGCATTGCTGCTAATGGAAACTAACTCAGCACTAACGAGAACAACAGCCATGTTTACATGATCCTGCTAATGAGATAATGAAGAAGAGATGAAGTTCATGAACAGCAGAGAGAGCAGCTTCATTCAGGATTTTAAAAACAGAGAAATAGAGAGGCTTCATCACAACCGATCAGGGTCCCGGTGGCTCCAGGATTCCTGGAATCACCAAGTGCAATGCATTAACACACTCAAGACAGGACGCCAATCCATCATGGAGCTTTGACCCCCCCCAGACATAGCCAATCATGTCTGTATGTAGATGCCTGACAGGCTGATGGCTGCAGTAGGTACAAGGTAGATGATTTTAAGTCTTGATTTATAGTGAAGGTCATTCTTGGTCATGGTCTGAAGGTGTACAGGAAACTCAAAGAAACCCAGATGTAATTCTCGGGTCATTGCTCCAATAAACAAAAGCATGTTAAACCTTACATAGTTCTGTTTATAATTCAACCCAGTGTTGCCACACCTTGAAATTAAGGGATAAGTATGGGCAGGACAGTGAGAATTACAGTGTATCACAAAAGTGAGTACACCCCTCACATTTCTGCAGATATTTAAGTATATCTTTTCATGGGACAACACTGACAAAATGACACTTTGACACAATGAAAAGTAGTCTGTGTGCAGCTTATATAACAGTGTAAATTTATTCTTCCCTCAAAATAACTCAATATACAGCCATTAATGTCTAAACCACCGGCAACAAAAGTGAGTACACCCCTTAGTGAAAGTTCCTGAAGTGTCAATATTTTGTGTGGCCACCATTATTTCCCAGAACTGCCTTAACTCTCCTGGGCATGGAGTTTACCAGAGCTTCACAGGTTGCCACTGGAATGCTTTTCCACTCCTCCATGACGACATCACGGAGCTGGCGGATATTCGAGACTTTGCGCTCCTCCACCTTCCGCTTGAGGATGCCCCAAAGATGTTCTATTGGGTTTAGGTCTGGAGACATGCTTGGCCAGTCCATCACCTTTACCCTCAGCCTCTTCAATAAAGCAGTGGTCGTCTTAGAGGTGTGTTTGGGGTCATTATCATGCTGGAACACTGCCCTGCGACCCAGTTTCCGGAGGGAGGGGATCATGCTCTGCTTCAGTATTTCACAGTACATATCGGAGTTCATGTGTCCCTCAATGAAATGTAACTCCCCAACACCTGCTGCACTCATGCAGCCCCAGACCATGGCATTCCCACCACCATGCTTGACTGTAGGCATGACACACTTATCTTTGTACTCCTCACCTGATTGCCGCCACACATGCTTGAGACCATCTGAACCAAATAAATTAATCTTGGTCTCATCAGACCATAGGACATGGTTCCAGTAATCCATGTCCTTTGTTGACATGTCTTCAGCAAACTGTTTGCGGGCTTTTTTGTGTAGAGACTTCAGAAGAGGCTTCCTTCTGGGGTGATAGCCATGCAGACCAATTTGATGTAGTGTGCGGCGTATGGTCTGAGCACTGACAGGCTGACCCCCCACCTTTTCAATCTCTGCAGCAATGCTGACAGCACTCTTGCGCCTATCTTTCAAAGACAGCAGTTGGATGTGATGCTGAGCACGTGCACTCAGCTTCTTTGGACAACCAACACGAGGTCTGTTTTGAGTGGACCCTGCTCTTTTAAAACGCTGGATGATCTTGGCCACTGTGCTGCAGCTCAGTTTCAGGGTGTTGGCAATCTTCTTGTAGCCTTGGCCATCTTCATGTAGCACAACAATTCGTCTTTTAAGATCCTCAGAGAGTTTTTTGCCATGAGGTGCCATGTTGGAACTTTCAGTGACCAGTATGAGAGAGTTTGAGAGCTGTACTACTAAATTGAACACACCTGCTCCCTATGCACACCTGAGACCTAGTAACACTAACGAGTCACATGACATTTTGGAGGGAAAATGACAAGCAGTGCTCAATTTGGACATTTAGGGGTGTAGTCTCTTAGGGGTGTACTCACTTTTGTTGCCGGTGGTTTAGACATTAATGGCTGTATATTGAGTTATTTTGAGGGAAGAATAAATTTACACTGTTATATAAGCTGCACACAGACTACTTTTCATTGTGTCAAAGTGTCATTTTGTCAGTGTTGTCCCATGAAAAGATATACTTAAATATCTGCAGAAATGTGAGGGGTGTACTCACTTTTGTGATACACTGTAAGTCCATGTCTGGCAAATAATCCATGGTAGCCTTCACACCAAGAGCCACTGAAGGTATGAGGGTGTGAGACATGGTGTAAAGGTTTTAAAAGACTGATTACAGGTTTGTAGCAACCCTGGAGTACAGTGTGTTTGTTTTTGAAGTCTGTTTTTAGGTTTTATATTCACTATACGGATCATTTCCTCCCCACTGAACAAATCACGGAATCCTTCTAAGCTCAGCATGAAAGAAAAATCTAATAAAATATTAACAGTCGGCTACTGCACACATGAAGGAGCGGGCGTGTGTTAGTCCTCAGTCAAAGTAGGGGTCAACATCAGCAGAGAGGAAGCGTAATGCAATCAGGTAATTGGATACTTGATTGGGAGGAAAATTGGAGGAAATGCAAAAAATACAAACAAACAAAGAATCAGATGGTCAAAATGAGCCGTCTTGACTCACCGCAATTTCTCTGCAAGCCGACATGGAGATCCCAGTTCCTTCAATCTGTTTGAGAGCGTACTCCTTCTCATCCTTCCTGCACAAACAAACACAAACTGCATTACTGACCTAGTTACACTAACCAACAAATCTAATAACACATGCATTCTCATACATACACTCATAGATTACCAGGTTTAACACAGTTTAACACATGAGGCCGGGCGATACGATGACATTTACCTTCTGATTGATTGAACGTGTCTAGAAATAGACAACTGCTGTGTACCCTAAACTGACAGCACAGAAGCTGTGTTCACACCACTTATACCACTGATGCTTGAGTGTTAGTGTTGCTATAGGCTAGGTGAACTAAACAGACATAAAGGGCCGTGTCCTGGGGAGGGAAGGCCAGAGGGGTATGTCTGGGTAATGTGGTCCCCTGTACGTTTGTATGACTCCTTTTGTAACTGGTGTAAATATGAAGAAGAGGGTGTGTTTGCCTGCTACCTGTCCTCGGTCAGTATGGCAGACGTTGCCCTGGTGCAAAGGGAAATTCTGTAAATTCAAATTGGAATAATGCAAAAAGGAGGAAAAAAACAAAATACTGCTATGTACAGAGCACAGACAGACATCCGGAACATTACGCACAGTCATATGATGAACTGTAAAATAAAATCTGTATTAATAATGTGAAATCAGTCGGTACTAAATAATACAGCAGCTCAGATTTCAGATGTTATTTGGCTTCAGACAAATGTGGAAGAAATGGCTAAAAAGAACATTAATAGGGCTTAAATGTATTTATGAGGATTTTAACGTCATGTTTTACACTCTTTGGTTACATTCCTGACAGTACAGGTAACCACTGGTTACACATCATTCATTTCAAGTCTTTAATGTCAAACATGGTCAGTCATGAACAATTTTGTATCTCAGTACCCAGTAAGCCATTGTGCCGCCCGGACTTTAATTAACACATCAATATGGATCTAATTACTGAAGCAGAAGTATCATTTGGCTAGGCATGGAGCTGGCGTTGTATCTCACAGATGTGCGTAAGCCCAGCTACGAATACAAAAGGGTTTCAAATCTGGTGAGGTCAGGCAGGAAATGGTAGATGAACATCTAGCCTTAGTACGAACAAGTAGCACACACACATGTAGTTTAACACTTTCTCTCACACTTATTAGAAACGATAAAACAAAACCTGTGGGATTTTTTTCTATTTTATAGGGTTCAATGTACAAATGTACAAAATCAACTGCAAATAAATTAAACATAAAAAATGCAAACAAAAACAGAACGCAGTAATTCGTTAACTGTTTTTTACAGTTACCTAATTAAAAGCAGAAAAGAACAAGCGCAAAGACTACTTAGTCTTTTAATGAATGTTTTATCAACCTTAAATATATGCTAATTGTTAATTTGATGTCTGCACACATTTCAAAACTGCTGGGAAGAGGACAAACCAAAAAAGTGAAATGTTAAAATTGTGATGTGTGTCTACATACAATAGCAAGGAGTGGTGTGATTTCTCCATTTACAGTCCATAATATTATTAAAAGATTCAAAGAAACCTGAAGTGAGGGGCCATCTGGAGAAACCTGTGCATAACCAAAACACAATAAGAAAAAACAAGCCTGTGCCTTTTTATCTGCATCACGTAGACTCAAAGTGAAAGCCATATATGGAACAGAGGTAGACTAGTGGGTGGAGCTTTGGACTATCATTGGAAGGGTGTGGATTCAAATTCTGGCTCCACCATGCAGCCACTCTTGAAACCTTGATCAACTCTTGGCTCCAGGAGCGCTGTACAATGGCTGACCTGTACTCTGACCCCATCTTCCAAACAGCTGGGATACACAAAAAAACATTCATGTATATTATTGTGTATATATGCCAAAGGCATTCCATTTAATTCCATATATCAACAACATCCAGAATTGTCTGAGCCTAAGCTAATCTGTGATGGACTGATGCTAGGTTGAGATGTGTGTTATGGTAAGATGAGTCCACTTCTTAAATTGTTTTTGGAAGTAACAGACGTTGTGCTCTTCAGGCCAAAGAAGAAAGACTGCACCTAAAACTGTAAAGGTTCAGTTGACATGTTGGGGTTTACTGTTGGCTTCAAGTCACAATAAATTGTTTTAAAATGCTGCTTTTTATATTTTCAAAGAAATTGTTAGTTAATATTGCTATCGCAAATATACCTTAAAGTTGTGATCTCATATAAAAGTCATATTGCCCACTTCCACTACAGTGTGTGGAAATATTTGGTTCCAAAACCCACCAAACATCCTGACCTCTCATTAAAGCCAGAATCAACACCTACACAATGACTATTCAAACACAGCAGCCTTAGTAAGCACACAAAAACAGGAACTACAAGTGAGGTTAAGAGACCGTTATTTTATTTCCCAAATTCTCAATATCCTCATGTAATACTGCATCCTGTACACTGGAAATGTAACTCTACAGCCACCGGAGTACACAGTAACTGCAGTTAAAAAATCAAACACAAAAATACTGGAACATATCAGTCAGGTTTTATTTGAAAAATTCTCTTGGCAGGAATTTTATCAAAAGGCACTTAAAAATTATAAGGAAACGTCTCAGAGACAAGGTCTCAACAAGAGTAAGTGCCAGTACTTTAAAGCACCACAGACACAAAGCAGTCATTCAAACTAATAAGTCAAACACCACTGACCTGTACAAACATAGTGATGTTTTTCATTATATTATATTTTACATTTTATTTTTCATTACACTTTCATGTTTCACCAACGCTTTATCCTGGCCAGGGTGGCAGTGGGTCAGCGGAATAACACAGCCCAACGAACAGTATTGCAATTTATTACAGAGCCTCCTCCCTCCACCCCAACCCCCTGCCCCAAATATAGCCAATCAGATATGTACGTAGGCGCCCGACTGGCTGATAGCACCTACCTCTGGGGATTTAGATTAGGATCCCAGCTGTAATGGGCTAGCTTACTTTACTATATTTCTGAGAGCACTATTGAAAATGCTTCTATTTTGCATTTGTTCCTGAACAACCTCTGGTTCACTTCCCAATCCTATTACACTCACTGGTCAATCTATTAGAAACAATCCACGTTCTCGGGTTCTTCATTTATCTATTACAATCTGAGGTGATATATCCACACTTGTGTTAGAGAAAATGAAACAACTTACCTAATGTTCCAGAGGTGGACAGAAGACGGGCCAGGGTGGACAGTACGGCAATTTATTACATGTATGTATGCATGTAGGCACCCGACTGACTGATAGCACTGCTGGGGATTCAAACCTGGATCTCAGTGGTAATGGGCTACCGTAATTTATTACATTTACTATATTTTTATATTAGGTAATAAAAAGCTGACAGACACAGTGGAGACCAGAAAGTCTGCGAGCACTAAAGAACTACTAATTACTGGGCGGCACAGTGGCTCAGTAGGTAGCACTGTTGCCTCACAGCAAGAAGGTCCAGGGTTCGATCCCCAGGTGGGGTGGTCCGGGTCCGTTCTGTCTGAAGTTTGCATGTTCTCCCCGTGTCCTCCGGATGCTCCGGTTTCCTCCCACAGTCCAAAGACATGCAAGTGAGGTGAATTGGAGATACTAAATTGCCATGACGTTAAACTTGTGAACTGATGAATCTTGTGTGATGAGTAACTACCTGTTCTGTCATAAATGTAACCAAAGTGTTTGTTTGTTTAGGATTTTAACGTCATGTTTTACACTTTGGTTACATCCATGACAGGAAACGGTAGTTACTCATTACACAAGGTTCATCAGTTCACAAGGTTGTATCAAACACAGTCTTGGACAATTTAGTATCTCCAATTCACCTCACTTGCACGTCTTTGGACTGTGGGAGGAAACCGGAGCACCCGGAGGAAACCCACACGGACACGGGGAGAACATGCAAACTCCACACAGAAAGGACCTGGACCGCCCCACCTGGGGTTCGAACCCAGGACCTACTTGCTGTGAGGCGACAGTGCTACCCACTGAGCCACCGTGCCGCCCCACATAGGTGTGAGGGTACGTTTCTGAAGTAATCTGAGGTGATATATCCAATAAGTGAATCTATAAGCGCTTGTGCTGGTGAAAATGAAACAATTTAGCTGAGGTTGCTGAATTGTTTACAAGATAAACATCGTCCATGTTGTGTCAGAAATAAACAGATCAGAGTTACAAGTTTGGAGGAGGACCTCGTGTGTGTGTGTGTGTGTGTGTGTGTGTGTGTGTGTGTGTGTGTGTGTGTGTGTGTGTGTGTGTGTGTGTGTGTGTGTGTGTAAAAACAAAAACAGTGACAGCCTGTGCTCACACGGTCGCTCTCACAAATCCGCACGCAGCTCCCGCAGGCGCAATAACTGCACAAACCCCGCAAACACGAGCACCGCAGGCATGATGTGATGATGCATTAGTGCTATTAAATGGCTCTGTCTCTTACCCATCTTTGCGCCTGGCTTTATAAACATGCCCGTAGGTGCCGCGACCCACTTTACAACCTTCATATTCGAACAGATCTTCCACTTTCTCCCGCTCCGCAGCCAGCTTGGTTTTAAAGTCGTAATCCATGTTTAACCCATCAATAAATCTTAATTGACGCTCAAATAAAATATTAATTATGATGCACATTAATTAAATAATCGGATCGTTGTATTTTCCCCCCACCATTTCCTTGTTTGGGATTTTTAGTCCGCTACGCTTACTGGCTAGTTGACGCGGTTTCATCGTCGCGCAAAGCTTCCTGGGTAATGTAGTTTTCTACCAGCCAGGATCCCGTTTACTAGGGAAGAGTTGTAGCTCCTCAGAAACTACAAAGTATGTACAGTCATAATTCGCTCTCAGATGTGTTTATTTATTTGGTTGTGAGTTTGTTTACTGATATTACAAATACACGATAGGCAGGCAAAAAAATGCATAAAAAGGCGTGCAGAAAGTAAATATAAAACGTTAAAATAACATTTAATTTTAAAGCTTGATTATTATTGCAATTACCGCTGTAAACATTCTATATATTAATATACATTTAATTTGTAACGCACTTTACATTTGTGTACAAATCTCAAAGTGCCATAAGATAAAAGACATCATTACAAATAATAAATAAATAAATAAATAAATAAATAAAATAGCCGCAATCACTACATAAATTATTCATAAGTTCTGCTGAATGTGTGTGATATTTGAGCCCGCAGACAGTATTGTGATAAATATAGCTAGTAATTCGAAAAGCTGTTGTCACTTAACACTGTCCGCCGCTGCATCAAGAAACGCAACCTGAAAGATCTACATAAAGAGAAAATCGTACATCAATTATATATTTAATTTAATATATAGAACGTTTACAACTGTAATTGTGTAGTTGTTGTATTTGTTGGTCCCACTGATGAAGTCTTTGTAATTTTGTCTGAACTGATAGTGCCATATAGTTGCCATATGAACCTTTTTAGCTTATTGCATCACATACACAGCTCTAGAATTAGCAATTTTTTATCTACAAGGGTTTGATCCCCAGGTGGGGCGGTCCAAGTCCTTTCTGTGTGGAGTTTGCATGTTCTCCCCATCTCTGTGTGGGTTTCCTCCGGGTGCTCCGGTTTCCTCCCACAGTCCAAAGACGTGCAAGTGAGGTGAATTGGAGATACTAAATTGTCCATGACTGTGTTCGATATAACCTTGTGAACTGATGAACCTTGTGTAATGAGTAACTACCGTTCCTGTCATGAATGTAACCGAAGTGTAACACATGACGTTAAAATCCTAATAAACAAACAAACAAACCATCTACCATACACAATATTGTAAAAAGATTCAAGATGTGCAGGAAAAACCTCAGTCTGTGTAGGACAAAGCTGGAAACCACTGCTGAATGTGTGTGATATTTGAGCCATTATTATGTATGGTAGATGGTAAATGATCTATTTTTTGCAATCCTACATTAAGAAGCATTCTTTTTTAACTGATTGACAGCCTTACCTGTCACTAATTCACCTGCTGATTGTGGAATGCTTTAAAACTTTAAAACTAGAATATTCTAAAAACTTTTTACTTTTATTTTGCTCTGTCCAGACGTTTTTTGAAAATATTGCAGGCATCAAACAACTAATGTGTGTATATTTACAAAATACAGTACAATTAGAAACCTCGAGAGGAACTGGACCCAACAGGGAAGGGTGGCACGGTGGCTCTGTGGGTAGCACTGTCGCCTTGCAGCAAGAAGGTCCTGGGTTCGATTCCCAGGTGGAACGGTCTGGGTCCTTTCTGTGTGGAGTCTGCATGTTCTCCCAGTGTCTGCGTGGGTTTCCTCCAGGTGCTCTGGTTTCCTCCCACAGTCCAAAGATGTGCAAGTAAGGTGAATTGGAGATACAAACTTGGGGATCGAACCCAGGACCTTCTTGCTGTGAGGCAGCTTGTGAACTGATGAACCTTGTGTAACTATCATGAATGTAACCAAAGTGTGTAAAACATGATGTTTAAAATCCCAATAAATAAATATAACCAATAAAAAGCATAAATAATTTCAGTTCTTCATCATTCAGTCTGTGGAAGAGTAATACAAGTCTAATAGTGAGTTCTGGACATTGTTCTGAGGTGCAGACACGGCAGATTCATATCCGGCAGGATCATTTCTGCCTTGCGCTTCGTGTTCTCCGTTTCCACCGCAACCCTGTCCAGGATAAACCAGTTGGTGTAAACGTCTGTGCTGTCGACTTATTGACAGGAGACACACCCGATAAAACTGGAGCTGGTGGGCTGAACACGGGCCGTGAATGGTTCACGTTGTGCGACGGTCGTTACTGACGGCTGTTATTGTTACTGACAGCTGTTTGACCAATCATAAGAAGAAGAGGGCGGGATGTCGCTTGTGATTGGCTGGCGCTGACTCCGCATGAAATAAAACTGTGGCGCACAACGGCCGCTTCGCTTACACAGTATGGCCGGCGACATTAGCTAGCATTCGCTCACGGTTATTCTCTGTAAAAGGGGAAAGTCGGAAAAAGACGAAAAAACAACCAACCAAGCAAGCAAGTAGGAACACCAGGACCGCTTAAGAACTGTGCTAACACCCTAAATTATACTACAAGGACTTGGTTGAGCTGAGATCCGCGTTTTTTGACGTGTGATTTCTGTTTGCTGTCTCACGATGGAGGAAAACGGTGCGCATTTCTTTGAGGGAACCGAGAAGCTGCTGGAGGTTTGGTTCTCCAGGCAGGACGAGAGCAAAGGAACCGGAGACCTGAGGAGCATCCCGAGGTCAGTCAAATAGTCCGGCTGTATTCCAAGCTCCTTCCAATTCAACCCGAGAGTGCACTAGATAGGGAGCCTAACCTGTGTCGTTGTATAGTGTGTAGGGCGCTTGTTTAGCAAGTAAAGTGCGATTTGAGATTTGGCCATATTTTTCGTTTTCTTTTTACATTTTCTGAAGCATTGCGCAGTTTTATTCATTTATTTGCTTATCTGGAAGTCACATTTAACACTAACTGTCAGTAGTTCAAGATGTATTTATAAAAGAGACGCGTCTTTTGCTCTTTTTGCTGTTTTTTGTCTCATTTTGCTGGATGTATTGGAAGTGTTCTTTTTTTGACCCATCCCAAATTTGACTGTTCTATCCAAGAGCACTAGTTTAAATGGGTGACTGTGTGTGTACAATGTAATTTATTCCCTATGAACACTGCTAAATAAATGTAGTAGTGTCATTCATGTCGTAGTCACCCACAGCAACGTTTCATCAATGTACAAACGGATCTAAACAGATCTTAGACTAAATAAACGTCTTCTTATTCTTTTACTACGTTGTTGTTGTTGATGTGACACTTTTTATTCTGAATTTATCCAGAATTGCTGGTTGTATCTCTAGTGAACTGGGTTTGAAGCGTGACGGGGTGTTTTTACATAGTCGGTAGTGCGCATGCGTACGGAGTGAGCGAGTGAAGTGCCACCAATCGTCTCATAAACAGCAAATTAAAACAAAGTCTTTAGTTTATTGTCGCGATATAACCATCATGGTTTTGTTTTTACGTTTAGCTGAATGAAATAGCATGAATCTATATAAGAGCTGGCTCGGTTGCTATGCAGGTTCTCGTTACCCTCCCCCTCCTCATTCATTCATGTCGCAGCAAGGCGAACTACCTGTATTTGTATTTCCCCTAATGAATAATGTTACCAAACAGGCGATTTTATACATTAAACTCTAGATTGTTATAGATTCTATTTTGTTATGGATTGATTATAACGGTTGTCCACGTTTGGTTTATGAACTGATAAGGATTGTAGCTGTATTAACGTCACGTGGCTTGTTGCACGTGTCAAATTTTATTTTAATTTTAATTTATTTTTATAGTCTTTAACAAAGGTAATTGTGGATCATTTTTAGACCTTGGCTTTGGTATTTAGACAAAAAAGTGGTAAAAATGTGCCTAGGTGGATCACTAGTCAGATTAGCAAGATGGTTAGGAAAAAAACAGGTAAATATGGGTGTGTTTATTTACATTGGTGTGTAGAAATCAATGAGACTGATTGGCTGTAGGTGTTATCGGACAGTTAGTACATTTATCTTTACTGTTCCCTGATGGCTGTGACCATGTGACTGTTCTAGAACACTGCTTGTGCTGTTCAGGTTCAGTTCCAAGTGCGCAACCTGGCATACACACATGCACGGTTTAGTTGTGTTACTTCATCTTGGTTTTTAAATCCTAGTTTTTCTTAAATTGATTTGATAGTTCATGACATCAAACCTTTATTATGTTAATATATTTATAGGAAAAGGAAATTAAAATATTAAAAAGGATATTAAAAAGGAAAGAAATAGACATTTAGAGTCCAAGAATGTCATTTGGTACAACCATTCCAATATTCCAATTCCAATATTTAAGTCCAGCACTAAAGAACAGACAATAAAGTCAAATTCAAAATAAAAAAGATAGGAACCATTTTGTCACAGTAGCAATTAAACTTCTGTTGCATTTTTTTTTGTCGTCTTTGTGCCTCTGGTCATTTTCAATTCCCCATGCTGACTTATGATGTTTACAGACTTGCACCTGCCCCACCATCACGTGTGCAGTCACTGGCTGCTACTTTACACCAGCCAGCAGTGGATTCTCACGGAGAAACTGTTTACAGAGAATCATGTAATGCTCCGTGTTCCTCTAGTACTCGTGCCGGTGCCTCAACCGGACAGCAGAAATCGCTGTTGCAACTTTTCTCTCTCTCTGATTCAGCCAGTTATCTTTTGAGTGCCCGGCTAGGCTGGCAGCACCTCTGAGACTTGAACTTGAGAACTCAGACTCTCAGTATGGGTTTGCCAAAGTATTAGACTGCTATGCCACCTTAGTGCCACCTTTTTGGATTTTTCTGTAGGCAAGGTATTTGATTCTGCATCGTCTTCAGTACTGGTAAATGGCCTTTAAATCAAATATACACGTTGAACGAGGGTGGATGCCGTTTTTATGTCTGGACCAGTTACTCAGTAGGCAGCTTTAAAGGGCAACCAGGGGGTTGGTTTTAGACACTATACACAGTCATGTATTTAATATGTTGGTTGGTTGAAGAGTTGTTTGATTTCCTTGTGGTGTGACAAAGGAACAAATGGAGAGTGCTCATATTTGTGTGCAGTATTGAGGGTTTCATCTCACAGAATAAGGCTCTGGTCTAAATGTATGTTGCTACTGGCTTGTACCCGATGGGTTTCATACTGTACTTTAAATTATTAATGTTGTTGCCAAGTGTGCACTACAGAGGAGGTAATAGTGATAGGGGTCATAGTGATTTATTTAATCCGTTTTAATAGCTGGATTTGTGTGCTGGATGTTTGTTTTAGATTCACAGTTTTGACCTCGTTTAGTTAGAATTGCAAATGATCAGCAAATAACTAACAAGCATGATGCCCCCCCCCCAAACACACACAAACATACACATACTCATGTGATTTGACAGACATACACACACTTGTGCCAAGAGCCACGCACGTGATTTCCTGCATATATGTAAGATTTATAACACTGCAATGCAGTGGCACAGAGTCTAAAAGGGCTGCTGTGCCATTGTGATTTTTAATTCAGCCCTGACCGGATTACATATCTTGTTTGTTTATATTAAAAGCTACACATGACGTGCAGGAAAGGATAACACATTTGCCGCAAATGTTGTTGCAGTTAACTGCATTTTTAATAATCTTCAGAGACCCAAAAAAGACCCAAATAAAATAAGGCAGTTTGCTTTAAAGAATTTCGGGCAGTCCAACTAACTGTCCCATAATTTATTGGTTTATTATTCTAAAGACAAAGACATTTATATCAAATTTGGACTGTTTTTTATTTTTTAAAAGTGGGTCGGGCTCTGAGCTATCAATCAGAAGGATGGAATAATAAAGGTCTGCCCCAAGCTCTCTACTTCTGGGGTGCCTGTGCAATGTTTCCTGTGCCACTGGCTACCACACAACCTCAAAGCATAATAGATGTAATTCTGTTTTTTTTCTGTGCACATGAAATGTGCGCATGTTTGAGAATGTCCACATTATTATGAGAACTGGTCTGTTTTCTGGATTCACCCAGAAAACTGGATAAGCCAGATGAGCTGATTTTCATAAACGTAATGTGTATGGACGGAACATGCGTACATGAATGAAACCTGGAACGATTCATTTACATGCACAGCAAAAGTTCTAGAGTTACTGTGCGCCTGTACTCGTACTTCAGATGTGGAAAGCACATCAGGCTGATCTGTTTGGATTGGTTGGAATGTGAACATGCACTTCGAAGAAAAGCCATGAGTGAGATTCTGAGTAGGTGCTTTTTTTTGTGTGTAATTTCAAGGGTTGAACCTGGTCACCCCAGACAAGGATGTAAGTGGTCTGACGAATCGAGTCAGGTGTAGCAGCAGGACCGGGACACGTGCCTGCGTCACATCCAGCAATGTTTCCTCAGGCAGTGGAATGATGGCAGCGTGTGGCACTCACATTAGCTACTACCATCCAGAAATAGAGCTCTTGGCACTAGCTGATGGCTGAAGGTTTTACTCGTGCAAAATTTAATATGAACAATATTCATTGGGGGGGGGGGGGGGGGGGGGGGGGGGGTTGTGTGCTCAACACTCAGGATAGAATTCTGACTTTCTTAGCTGTGAAGATATTTTTGCCGAATGGCTGTTTGTTTTTAATCATCAATCCCATAAAAATCACTGGCTATTTTGTGAGCTGTACCTAACGTACAGATGGACCTTGAGTATACAATTACTGACTGTAGTCCATCTGCTTCTGTATTTTCTATGTCAGGCCAATTAAAGCTACTGAATAAAGCTACTAAATTGTTTGTCTGCCCTGCTGATGTTCATAAGTGTTCATGTTTCGTGTCCTTGTAACCTGACAACTGTAGCTATTGTTTCTCTGGGGTTTATAATAAATGACCAGCAGGATTAGTTTACAGTGAGGGACGATTATGGGATCACTGTGACACGTGAATTAGGATCACCGGCCCTGCCGCTCAGCCAGGATCCATATACGTTCTCAAGAGCTTCTGGTTAAAAACCTCTGCTTTACCTCTCTGTAAAATCTCTCAATTATATTATTACAAATGACAACGAACAACCAATCAGATGAGCTGATTAATTTTGTGTTTCTTTATGCTCTGTAGGGTCTTGATTAGGGCTGCTGCTAAAGGTCAGCACTGACAAAGTGGAGGAACTAGACTTTAGAACAATGAAAGGATTACTTTTGGAACAATGTGCACATTTTTAAATCTTAATAATTTTAAGATGCTACCAGTCGTGCATGTTTGGTTAGTTCCTACAGCTGAAGTCATAGAAAAACCCAAAGCCAACAATGGTCATCATGCAAACTGTATGCTAATATTGAGCATGCTGCAGCTGATGTGTCTAGCTGACACACCCATCTGGTTTCCTAAACACTACAAGCTATAGAAGTGAAGTAAATCACAGATGCAAATAGGGCTGGACGATATGGCTAAAATTTGTATCACGATATAACTCCTAATTTCGGTCGATACGGTATAATTCCGATATCGATATGAATTAGGGTTGGGCGATATTGCCGATTTTCATACCGTCATACCGTCTTCAGGAAATACCGCGGTATACGGTATTACCGCGGGGGCGGGGCGGGATGTTGCGGATAAACTTTACAGTGTACACACTTGAGTGTAATTACAATATTTCAATGATTTATTATAAAAAGATTTAACAATCTGAACGTCAAACATTGCTTATCTTATCTGATCTATAATAAATACGCATAAGTATAAATGCATGTGTATCAATTACACTTTAACACAAACATTAACACATAACATTTTGGCATTGTAATCTCTCTCTGCCCACACAAAACAGAATAATAGCAGCTACACACTTCAATATATTTCAAAAGTTAACTGCTTAGTTTATAGTTACAGATATTTCTTACAAGTGTATGAACGTGTACGATTAGTTATGCCTGTAATCCAGAATTAAGTTCTACACCGTAACAAAAAATATGAATGTAAATGTTCATGCTGCGATGACGGTGATGTAAAATAATGTTAAAATAATTCAAAGTCCAAACATTTCAGTGGTTAACGAGAACGCTACTTTACATGTCACACAAGCTCAGTGCAAAACACGAGCACAGAAACGGTACAAATCCGATCTATTCCCTACACACTCGCTCCCTACGCCCTATAGTGCACTTAACATTCTTAAAGGGCCAGACAATATATTTTATAATTCACATTACACGACAGGTGAGACGTTCTTTTTTCTTAATATAGCGCTTTTATTTAGGAAAAAATAGTTCTTACATAGGCAGGAAAATCTATGGCAGACAAGAGTCAGAACAGCGGATTGGGCGTAACGTTATTATTACTGTTTGCTCCTTTTTCTCAACACTTGTGCTCGATTTACACTGAAGATATATTTAGTAAATAAGTACATGTCCGCGCATGCACACGCTTGTGTTCATTTCCGGTTGAACTGATAAAAAAATGTTGATTTTGAAAAATTAAAAGACGAGCCGTTTTTCAGTTTCTGCTTGTTAGCTCACAGCTAACGCTAGCCAGTGTGGCTCTTCACTCGTCTCTCTGTGTTATCACCCCACAGCCAATCAGCGAGCTCCAACCGCCTACCCCTCCCACCCCTCCCTCACTGTGGATGCGCGCATGTCCAAAAGTCTCAGTTATCAAGGTAAACCAGAAGCAGAAATTTGGCACTTCACAATTAAAAAATACCGTCACCATTTTTGAATACCGCGGTATACGGTAATATCGTCATACCGCCCAACCCTAATATGAATAACACAAATGTCAGAAAAACTGCCACCAAAATTGGATGGCTGTACCTGCAAACCTCTTTTCTGGTTTCTGGCAAGAAATACAAGCGGAATACACGACTGAATCAGTCCTTCATCTCTTATCAGCTATTTCGTTTGCTTCTTTTTCAACTGTGGACAGGGGCAAAGCCAGACAATTTCCATAGGGGTGGCCAAACTGAGACCATTGCTCACACAGGGGCGGCACAGAAACTGTCTGATACCTTATTTTTGTATGTGGCTAGTAGCTGTTGATCTAGTAGTGTTTTGGTCACTCACTGGTTTACCTATACAGGCAGTGAGTGCCATGTAGAATTACATCAAGCCTAGCATAATAAGCTTTTAATTTTTTCTCATTTTCCCTGTGAAAAACTAAAATATAGCCTATAACCTTGACAGAATTTCAAAGAATTTGCCATACTTGATCATTTGACTGCAAACTTGTGTGTACTGATGAGACTCATTTGAACCCCAGAACATGCTAGTGTGAATGCATGGAAAAATAATTTTAATTTTCTTTCAAGAATATGACACATTCTGACCAACACTATTAAGCCAAATCAGCATTGAACATTGACTTTACTTTTAATAGCCTTCTACAATGCTGGGGATTCTTAAAACTGAATATTTTCTTTTAAATAGAAGTGTTATTTAACTGCTATTAAATTGTTTTAGAAAAAAAAAACGCCCAATTAAGAGGAGAACAGCCCAATCTGGCAACAGTGGAACGCTAATATCCCGTTGGTGCCTTTATTTGAAGCGCGCCACAACTAATAAGAAGTAATATTAATAACTGGTATTAGTACTCAGTACTAGTACTTCTTCTGTAATTGTGTTGGTGGTTGACATTTATGTTGAGTGTGTAACTGCACTGTTTTGATGGAGAACTACTCGCTTGAGGTGCGCTGTTGAATTGCGTCCCTGTGGGAACACCTGTGTGCAGAAATGCTTCTGCAAAAAAGTAACACGGGCAAAGCGCACTGACTTATGCATATCGATCGAATTTGTTTAAAAATCATATCACCGTTATTGAAACATTTTCTATCGTGATATATATCGATATCGAATTATTGTCCAGCACTAGATGCAAATAGTGCAAATAATTTAAACCCCCAGCTGAGTGTTTTGGTTGAGGTGTTTGATAACGACGTACAGTTTGCAATGCACATTTTATTTTTACATTACTGTGTGTGAAGAGTTCTGACAGAGATCTGACAAAAGCATCCAAGATTGACAAGCGTGATGTATTTGGTTTTTGAGCACTTTATTGTCCCACACTGTTTGTTTTTGCCAATTCCAAAAGCATTTACCAATAATAGTGCTTTGTTTGTACATAGACATTCTTTTTGTAGCCCTAATTTGATACCTTATGTAATAGGCCGGGTGTGGCTTGTATTGTTTGAATTGGGATTATCTGTTTTGGATGCTTGGGAGTAAGCCTCACCTTCTTTGTAAACATTAGTCCATAAAGTGTGTGTGACCAGACATGTAGTATAAATGATTTACTGTTGGGCTACTGCATCTATCTGCATGTACATACACACGTAACCTATAACCTTTTTTAAGCTGTAGTACTCAAGCTATAGTACCATATAGAGTTTATCTACAGGCACATTTTGCTTCAGTAATACTGCAGTTTCTACCGTTAGTCAATACAAAACCATGACTTGAAGAAAAGGAGGCCAAACTATCAATATTTAAAAACATAAACCTTGGTATTGGACCCTAATGCCAAATCAAGACTCATCTACGCAGCATTGGTTCCAGTTAATCTTATCTGACATGGAAAAGTCCAAAAACACTGATCACTAATCAACCATGACTAATTCTTCACCTATCAGCTGGTAAACTGGTAAAATATCACTTTTATCAGTAAACTATTAACCTTGTTAGCAAAACCAAAGAAGTCAAATGGATGGCATGCCATGGCTGATCTACCGCAGTGGAAAACCTCACGTGACGCATGCAAACCATTCTGTGGTGACGAGAATAGTTTGCATACGTGTGGAGTTTCTCACCGTCACAAAGGTGACAGTGGTGTTCTGTTGTCCTTCAGCTCTCACACAGCTCGATGAATGCACGTCCCAGCTAAAGCCGTCGCACTCGGCGGCCTAAAATAGCAGCCGGACAGTTGAACTAGAGCAGGCCAGGAGTGTTGAAGCGGTGTCGTATAGCAGAAGCTTAAAATACCCATGATGTCTTGACTTTTCCAAGAATCCTGACGTTTAAAGAGCCCCTCGGTGTGGTTTGCTCAGTTACTAATGGATCATTGATTGGTTACCCGTATTCAGCCTGTCATGTCAGGTCTTGCGTTCCCTGTATTGCCTATAATTTACAGTGTGTGTTTGGGGGGGAAATGTGTGGTGCCATTTGCTGCATGGCAACAGCTGGTGTGACCAAGTGTGTGCATGCTCACACAAGGATCTTCACACCGTTCAGGGCTACTCAGCAATCGAATCTCCTTTTACACTTAAAATCCCAGTATCTATCACATTACCTTCACAATGAATGCCTGGCTTTGTCTCGCAGTCATCCATCTTCACACTGGAATTGACAGTTTGACACGCTTTCACACATGAACAACCCAGTTACACCAGTGGAACTCTCTCTTATCCACAAAGATTTACAGTGGCTGCAGGTTTTCATCCACACTAACAAACTCTGTACACATGAATCTGTGAGAGATTTCATTTTTTAACCAACGGCATCGAGATATTTTGCCTTCTGTACCGATATAAAGGCTGGACTCTGTCTATTGATTAGGTTCAGAGTAGCTTTACAATACTGGTTGCATGTTGATTACAGTCACGTTGTGGTGGATTTTTTTAAATATATACAGGGTGAGTCAATTATGTTAACACTCGAATGGCAGAAACCATTTATTCACAAATATACTTTATATGTGTAAGATTTACAGGACAGTCTCAACCTGTTCGCCATCATGTTCAACACACAAAAACCAGTGAGCAGCAGTACCATTTAAAGCCTACACACACACACACACACACACAAAACTCGGCTCTCGATCGCTAAGTGTGAACTATTCAACAACTCGATCCGACCGGCTCGCCGAGTGCTCGAGTTTTCTAGCACGTCAGATATCTGATCTCAGATGTGCGACTGGCAGTGAGTGACATGTCGAACAGCCAATGAGAACGCAGGATACGGTGTGAGGGGAAACGCAGGAGAGGAGTGTAAACAGGTGGAACAGGGGGATAATATAGTTTATATCAGAATACATCAGCACACACACACGTGTTTTACAGTATTTCTGACCTGATCGTTCTCTACAAAACATAACAACAAAACACCAACATTGCAAAAATATTTATTAACCTCCAACTCACTACAGAACAATCCCTGCTATTCGTGTTGCCAGATCCACTCAGATTCATTTATTTTTCCTCCTTGATTTCATCACATCAGCGCACAAACACTTTGATCTCTCGCTACTTGTTGACGTGCATTTTTGGACGTGGTATCATTAAACTTCTCACGTGTGTTTTTGTTTAAAAAAAAAACGGTATTCTAAATAGGTATCCGTATCGGCAAGTACAAAAATACATGTACTCGGTTGGGAAAAATTTTTATCGATGCATCCCTAATTAGAATGTCCTACAGTTTCAGCCATCAGAGACCATTTTTACAGGGTTGAGAACATAAAAGAACTGTTCGAGAAGATTTCTCCATCTAAAATTCCTAACTTCTTAAATTTTAAACAAATGATCTGAGCATATTTTTTTCTATTTTTTTTTTCTACCTTTTACTACATTCTAATAGTAAGATCTAATAAATGTCTATGCCATAAAATAGCCAATGTGTTGCTAATATGGCAATAAACCCAAACACACACAAATTTGTGTTAACATAATTTTGACTACGCAACATCTATGTCTTTATGAAGTGTGATTAAAAACGACCATTTAAATTCCTTTAATCAAAAACTGACAAACTCTAGGCGTCCTGTGAAAGTATAAACATGTGACTAAGCACCAAACACCTTCTGTTTGGGATTTTAATCCAGAATAGATCCATCATACCTGGGTGTAGGGCTGAGTCAGTAGGGTGACTGTCTGTAAGGAAGCTGTTGACTAAATTTAATTGATCTTTCTGATCATTTAAGACTGCAGATCAAAACTATTTTGATTAGCTTGGTTGAGTTGGCTCAGCCCTGTGTCCATCTAATAATTAAACACAATCAGCTGTGCCTTTAGACAGTGCTAATGGCAAATTACCAGTGGGTTTTTTTTTTTTTTTCCACCAGAGTAACCCACCAACACCTGATAAAAGAAGAAAATCCCCAACATGTGAACACCTGTTATGATAACTCATCTTAATGTGTAAAATGCCCCAAATAAACAGATTGCAGAACAATTTATCCCATGCAGTCATAAAAACATAAATTGGCCCAAAATATAAAGACAAGATAAAAGACAGAAACAAACAAACCAATTTGCCATTAAAACCAAAATTAATACATATTTCCCTCCCCGATTCTGCCATATATCTCTGTATCCTAAAACCCCTTTCATGGTTTTAACATCCTTTTTAATAAGAATGTTTTAAAACATACAAATGGCACGCCATAGAGATGGCTCTAAATACAGAGCTTATAATGGCGATAAAAGTCAACCGACCAACCAACCCCGATTCTGCATTATAAAGCCCATAGAAGCACAGGCCTGACCCACTGCGATCAGTCTAATAAATAAATGAATACAGTTAGGTTAGAACTTAGTTATGCAGTGTAAAATATGCAAACCCACTCCAACCAAACACCAGTACAGCCCATGCAGAAAAACACCCATTCTGCTTTGTAGTCTGGGAATGGCTGTATTGTATTCAGTGCAGTGCAGACTGTGCTGTATATGAAGTGTTGGCTTTGTATTCATTTTGTTGTTGTTTTTTGTTTTTCAGGTTTGAGTGGGACAAACTTCTGGAGAATGTGCATTGTTTAATCATAAGTGTGACTAAGACAGACAAGCAGGAAGCTTATATACTCAGGTGAGTCTAATGGTTGGATTAGACAATAGGATTAAGTGTGATTTAGGTGGTGTTATGAATGGCATCTCAAAACAGCACATAAAAACACTCCCTCATCGTGTCGTGTGCTGATGCAATGTTTCGTCATCCTCTCAAAAGCAAAATTCTCTTCCAATGCAAATTAATTAGTCGGCGCTCTGAAGCTTGCTTTTTTTGTTTTTTGTTTTTTTCTCGCCCGTTTACTGAACTGCTTCATGTCGGATGTGAACCAACCTGCCAGTGATGCTTAGTCAACATGCCGAGTAGAAACCAACATTTTACCATGTGGTGCACATTTATCCAAGCATTAACTAGCAGTTTACTGGGTAGTTACTTGTAAACAAAGCTGATCAGACCCTCTAACAGGGTTTTTCAAACTTTCTTTTCAAGCGACCCACAAGATGACACAAAATGTAACATAAAGCCTCCACAAGGGGGTGTTCATGTACAAGTTAATTAAAAAAAAAAATTTGTGACCCATTTTATGCGGCTCGTGACCCACCTAAGGGTTTGAAAAACTCTGCTTTGTAATACAAGCAAGACTAGAGACAAGCTGATCTAGATCAGTGTGAAAGTTCAAACGCATTTAAATTTCCTCATTATCAGAATCATTACTGATTCCTTTTCTCTTCAGTAATAAAACAAAATCTGTGTTCATCAGTGTTCTGTCTTGTCCTGTTCTCATTCTGAAGGATCTTTTACAGCTGATTCAATCAGCCGTGAGCTTAACAAACTTTTCTGTGTGTTTATCCTTCCCCTCTTCAGCGAGAGTAGCATGTTTGTCTCCAAGAGACGTTTCATTTTGAAGACATGCGGAACCACCCTCTTACTGCAAGCTCTGGTGCCCCTGCTGCAGCTGGCGCGGGAATACTGCGGCTTTGATGCCATCGAGGTGCGAGATCATAGACACACGATAACAGCCCTCAGTAAACAATACACACTTACATACTTTCGGTCCCGAGGAATGTGTGTTCAGCTAAACTTCTTTTAGTTAACGTGCATCAGAAACCACCGATTTTAAACACGACTTGCTTCTTTATACTGATGTACTTATAGGTTTTTCTCCTTTAGTAAAGCTGCAGTATGGAACTTTGTTAGGCTTTAAAGTGGCGGTCTGTGAAACAGGCAAACAAAATAGAACAGCTAAGGAACTCTTTCCCATTCTGGTCGAGGTGCCGGCATGAGTAGTGACTCCGTACATGGTACGACTCTCTGAGAATTCACCGCTAGCTGGTGTAAAGAAGCAGCCAAAGATTTTATGGCAGTGATAGCTCAGTGGTTAAGGTACTGGACTAGTAATCAAAAGGTTGCCGGTTCATGGCTCACCACCACCAAGTTGCCACTGTTGGGCCCCTGAGCAAGGCCCTTAACCCTCAATTGCTCAAAAATTGTGTTCAGTAATAATTGTAAGTCGCTTTGGATAAAAGCGTCTGCTAAATGCCGAAAATGTAAATGTGTCTGTTGGTCTGCAGCTCTTCTTGAGCAGAAGATGGGCGTGTCAAGTGGCAATGGTAATATTAAGTTACTAAATAGGGGAGGGGCACACCCCAACTGCCATAAGCTATAATGAGAAGCGTACAGCTTTTTTATTTTCAAGTGTTACTCAAGCATGATCATGTTTATGCTACATGCTGAAACAGTAAAGCTTCACAATTAAACCAACCATTGACGAGTTTCCACAAAACAGCAGAAAATCAGATCCTTGGTTTTAAGGGACCCCCATTCAAAAACGGGTGCACATTGATGATAATTGTGATTTCAACTTTGATGTTTGATTTTAAGAATGTATAGATACACACATCTAATGTTATAGCTAAAAAAATGTTAAATATTTCTTTATTCTTGATTGCGTTTCTTTGGTTTCCAGAATTTCTTTTACTCCCGTAAAAACTTCATGAAGCCCGCACATCAGGACTTTCCCCACCGCAACTTTGAGGAGGAAGTGGAATTTCTCAACCAGATCTTCCCAAGTATGCTTTCTAATTACCAGGACCTCATCATTAGTTAAAAGATATAGCCAAAAGTATGTGGACAAGCTGTTGGGCTCAATATTAATAATTATGGTTGTGGAATATGATGCCTAACAACCTCATGGTCAGGTGTCCACATATTTTGACTATATAATGTATGTAACATTAGGTTGCTGAATATAGTTTATTATGGTGAAGAGCCAAAATGTAACGTGTTATGTAACACGAGGATCGACTGCTTGAATTCACCTGAATGCTTTTGTGTTTTACAGATGGAGCAGCCTACTGTATGGGGCGTCTGAACTCTGACTGCTGGTATGCTTCACTTTTGTATGTTTATACTAGTCTCTATAGTAAAAAAAGAAAAAAAAAAACATAGTTTCTAATTGGCTGGTATGTATATAGCATATACGTTCTTTGTATGGGACTTCATGTAGATCAGGCCATTGTTCTGATTACACAACATTATCAGGGTGATGTTAGGTTAGAATGCATTCCATTGGGAGGAATGAAGGGCAGCAAACCTGCAGGAAAGAACCAACAGAGCAGCTTGAATTTAAATTTTAGAGAAGCTGGTACAGAATGATTATCTAACAAATGCACAAACAGGTTTTAAAGAAAATAAATCCGACACTCGGTGACACATGCACAAGTGTTAAGTGTCACACCTAAACTGTGTGGTAATTATGGTAGAGCTACTGTATGATTATCATTCTTTAGTAAAAATGCATTAGCATTTATGTGAATGACACAGGCTGTAATTATTTACAGGCTGCATCTGTGGGAAGAGAAAGCATGTTAAAATGAACTGTAACATTTCCTGAATAAAATGGCGAGCTGCGTTTCATATTCAGCTCTGTGAAAGCAAACCTCACAACCATCCACGTTTAAACACTGACCTGCAGTCTTGGTTTAGGAGAGAAAGCAGTCAGAACGGTTTTGTTCTGCGGAAATAATATGGAGTCCCGTTTCCTTTAGTGAGGCTGTTCTGTTTTTAGCAGGACAGCAGGACACTTTATATTCTCTAGCTTACAACACAATGTGAAATGTCTTCATGCCAACAATTTAATACTGCACAGAACCTCCAGAGTTTGATTTTTGAGGGTGTCTCTGCCTGTTGTACTGCTATGTCCCACCCACTGATGCCCTTTAGACAATCCGATCACTTTGCAAAAACACATGGCAAGAGGAATGGAATCGCAACACAGCCAACAAACTTTATGAAATCAAGCCACAGCTTGCCAGAACCCCTACCCATTATCCAATGAAAAGACACGACCAAACGGTTTTAACAAGATGCCGTATAGGACATTCAGCCTTGACGCACAGACACCTTGGGTCTCTTGGGGGAAGATGCTCCAAACTGCCAGTACTGTGGATCACAGTTATCAATAAAACATATCCTGACAGAATGCCAAGCCATCGACAATAGCAGAAAAACATATTACAAAGACACTAATATGAAAGATCTCTTCCAACACAATAATCCACAAAAAATACTTAATTTCTTGAATTATCTAAAAATAAAAAACCAAATATAGTACATCAATTTTGATTTAACTTAAACTTGGTTTTTGAACCCACATATAATGCCATGCACATAGCCAAATTGAGCTGGAATGGCAATAAACAAAAACAAACAAACAAACTGCCTGTTGTACCAGGTACTTGTTTACTCTGGAGCTGCCCGAGTACTGGGAGAACAAGCAGGCGGATCAGACGCTGGAGGTTCTGATGAGTGATCTCGACCCAGCCATTATGGACCAGTTCTACATGAAAGACGGTGTTTCCGCTAATGATGTCACTCGTGTAAGTACTTTCAGATTATCAACAAAGAATGGATGTTGCCTTACGTGAAACACTATACTGGCTTTGCTGAGTAGTTCTCTTTAGAAAAGCCTGTTGTGTCTGCACTGCTGTTTCTAATTTTCTGTGCCACTTTTGCTCCACAGATGAGTGGAATTCGTGACCTGATTCCAGGTTCTGTGATTGATGCCACAATGTTCAACCCTTGTGGATACTCCATGAATGGAATGAAAACAGATGTAGGTATTATAATAATAATAAAAACGTTTTCTCTATAGTTAGGCAACATTTTGGTTGTTTTATGCCGATTGTGTGGTTTTCTTTCCCCCCAGGGAACTTACTGGACAATTCACATCACCCCTGAGCCAGAGTTCTCTTATGTTAGTTTCGAAACCAACCTCTGCCAGACATCCTACGACGAGATCGTCAGGAAGGTCGTGGACATCTTTAAGCCAGGAAGATTCGTGACTACGCTTTTTGTTAACCAGGTAGAGTAATGACACCGGAATTGTTTATCAGTCTGCAGCTGGTGTGGTCACATTTAGTTTTAATATTATGGTTTGCCATTAAAAATTTACAGACTGGGCCACAGTGATTGAAAAGATGAATCTTGCTTTTGCTTCTGCTGTAATAATGTAAGTCAGTGTGTTCACTAAAGATTCACAAAGCCTTTAATCCAGACTGTATACTTTAAATTAGCATAACTAATTCTGTATAACCCTGTGACCTGCATGGGCAGAAGCAGCTTTGACACGTCTGTCTGAGGATAATGACTTAAGCACAGTTGTAGCTCACTGTTGGGCCCATGGGCATTGCCCTTAATCCTCAATTAATTGAACTGTATTCAATCACAATACTTTGTATTTACATTTATATCATTTTGTTGGAGCTTTAATCCGGAGCTCCAGATCTGTAAGGCTTTCTTGTTCTTAAATCATGCTCGTCATACGGCTTCAAATGTCCAGCAAACCAGTGAATCAGGACGTCAGCCAATGCTTAAAGCTCTTTTTTTTTTTTTATGGTTAAATTGCAGATTTTTTAAAAATGCTCTCTAAAATTAGTGTATTCATCTGTTTATCTGTATTTGATTTGCTTTTTCTTTCCCTTTCAGAGCTCCAAGTGTCGCAGTGTGTTCTCACCTGCGCAGAAACTCGACAGCTACCGGTGCCTCGACCGCCAGCTTGCCCACTTCAACGACTACAACTTTGTCTTCACCAGTTACGTTAAGAAGCCCCAGCAGAGCTGAAGCACCGCAATGAAAAAACGCAAAAAGAAAGCGGCCGGAGCCTGGCTTCGTCCGCCATCACTCTCTAGCTCTTGTTACTGTAGCCGCGTGGCAAGTTTATTCTGTAAATGTCCTCATCGCCATGCCGTAGATATTTTGCATGAAAGCTCTTATTGTGTCCGTGTAGATATTCTAGCTCACTCTTGCTACGATCTTGAAGTGCATGTAGAGTTACGGAGCAGAGTGTGGATAAAACCACGCTCACTCCCCTTCCTGCAGGTGTCCTCCCTTATCCTCCACAGACAGGGCTTCCGGCCCCACTAGGTAGGAACCCTGGCATGCTCGGATCTGTGCTGTCCAATGTGCCGACTCTTTTATTCCCAAGCGTTAGACACGGTTGATGATTAACTATTTAAATATTTTTACATTAGGAGAGTGAAGTGTTTAAATTAAATTAATAGATCATTTATTAAATATATATATATTATATATTTTTGCCCTGACCTTCTGTACATGTTTTTGTTTGTTTTAACTGATCCTACGTCGAGTGCACAAAGTTTAGGAAAATTTAGAAAAGAAAGAAGAAAAAAAAAACACAATTAGCTGCACTTTAAACCCAAGCGCACCAAAGTTGTTTGTTGGAGCACTATCCCATTGCCTCTTCTGTGCCACAGTTGGCACCTATTCATTCTGCTTTCGGCGCCCCCCGCCCCATGTCATGACCTTGAATGAAATCCGTTTGGTGGCCAGTTTCAACTGCAGCTGTAGAAAAGTCTACAGCAACGAATGTAGCCCATGTGCAAGAAACTGTTGGCATCAAATCATTCTCGTTAAACACCCCGTTTCCTGGCACTACCCCTCTCACTGAAGTGCACAGCAAAGCGTTTTTCAAACGGAACAATACCTGTTCTTTCTGGCTGTAGCCACACAATGGACACGCATGGACCTGAGCATGTCAGGGTTCTCCTGGATCATTCCACACTTGGCTGTTTTGCAAGTTCATACTGGTGTCGCTAAACCAAAATGTGGCATTTGTACTTTTTTACTGATTACATGAACCTTTTTTTTTTTAGCCAGAATGGATTGTGTTGCCTGCAAGTAGTGCTGTCATCTTGTGTCCACCTCAGCTTTTCTTTTACTGTCCAGTGAGTAAGTCTTTTACAAATTAGCCCTTTTAAATAGATTTTTTTGTTCACCTCCTAGTGGATGGGATGCTGGATTACTATAAAATGACCAAATAATTCAACAAACCAGTGGTTTGAACGGTTGGTTTCCAAGAGGCTTGTCAGTAAACTTCACTAAGTCTCTCCGGCCAGAGAGTGCTGAGTAAAGTCTGACCAAAGCCAATAAGAGACACAAGACATTGCCCAAACACCCAGTATAGCCGTTTTGTCCCTGCCACCTGCCATACCGGGGATTTTGCTTGACCTCCCTGCAGTTTCTTTTAAAACTCCACTTTTTTAGTTAGTTCATTCTGACTGGACAGGTTTCAGGAAAGATTATAGACAAAAACAGCCTCTGCCTACATGGACCATTGGCCATATTTCTTTTACATGAAACTGCCATGTCAAGTCAAATTCTGATTAGTTTAGCTCCAGTACATTCTGATTAGAACTTTATTAGCATTTTGTGGACCAACTTTTATTTTTTACACCTCATCCCTTCCTTTTCCATGTTTTGTTTAAAGACCAGGTTGTTTCAGTGATTGTGTGGAGTTTTTTTTCCTTTGCCCTTTGTGCTGTAGAGCAGGAGTTCAGAGGAGAAAGACTGCCGCATGACAAATGGATGTTAAGGATGGACAAAAGCTTTGATTTAATTCTCCTGCTATTTCCTTGGTTTGTCAAGATGTGCTAAATATCTGTACCATGAGCTTGATGCATTAAATAAAAAGAATCTTGCTGTGTAATTTTTCGTCTTTGTGTTTGTTACCTCACTGCTCAGGGATTATGTGAAATCCACAGTCATTGATGCTTTTAAAGCAAATTTACAGCATGGTGTGTGGCACTAAATAAGCTACATGAACAAATGAAAGAAACTGGTGCTTATTTTTTGCTGAACATTTTTAACCATCATGCCATCCTAGACACTGAAGCAATGTTCCAGAATTAAGCAGCTCAGTCACAAACAAGTTCCAGCTTTTTTTCTTCAGGAAATAGCCTTAACTGTAAGAACAACTTTAATCCCCCATTAAAAAATATATATTTTTGATCAATGATTTGTTTTCCTCCCCTTTTTATCCAATGGAGCTTAAATCTATTTCTCTCGTGACTGCTGCTGTCAGGCACCTCGTCCGGTCAGCAGCAGCCACCACACTAACAGCAAAAACTGTGTTGCAACCCCATCACAGGTTATAAACTGCTGTTTTTGGAGTGCTGTAGCCACACAGGTTGCAGCTGAAGTTGTTCCAGAAGTGAGCTGGCTCTCCTTGCCAAACTCATTAAGTCTATTCTGATCATGAAATGAATATGACCTCAAGGACTCGAGTGTCTCTGCTCTGAAGTTTAGGTTTCCGTAATCTACTACATTTGTTCCAGCTCATCCAACCATTTAGGACAGCTACAATTTCAAACCACTCTAATTACAGCACCAGGAACCATTATGACCTACGAGTATTGGTTATTTATTTTTTATTAAAAAAAAAAAAACAATGCAAACCCAGTTACAGAAGAATTCAACACTGTACAAATTTATACTGGGGTGTTCCGGGGCAGTTCAGCCACCAATCTGAATAGTGGCAGTTTAATATGTACAGACAAGTGACAGATTAAAGGACAAACCAGAAAAAACAAGTGTAGACGCTTTTAGGCAAAGTCCCTGTAGGCTTTCAGGCCTGCTTACAAGTGATAATCAGCCCCAAGTGACCTTGGCACACAGACTGCAGAAGCTTCATTCACAAAGTCTGATGATCTGACTAGTGTTTCGATCGTGTTCCATATCTCCTTACACCCCCCTTTAAATTTCTTGTACCACCCCTGTACTGGTTTGCATTCTTGTCAGCATCAGCGATGGCGACTGCGCTCTTTGTCTTTCGATCTCTTAGGGCTGCGGCTGCGATCGCGTCTGTGACTTTTCTCCTTGTGCTTACCGTGCTTGTGGTGGCTGTCCCTGTCTCTGTCCCTGTCTCTCTCTCTTTCCCTGTGTCTCTCCCTTTCTCGGTCTCTGGAGCGAGAGCGGGATCTTTGCCGTCCTTCTTTCCGCTCCCTCCGGCTCTCGTCGCCATCCTACAGCAAAAAGACAAGGAGCAAGTCTTAAATTCCAAACTGTCTTTTGAATATTAAACTACTAAACAGTCCCATGGTCAGACTGCTTTTGAATCAAATTAAAAAGGTGGGATAACAAACTTCATTCACTTAGCTTGTATGTAGTCATAATTCATTACAGCTAATTTAAAATTACCCTAAGAGAGAAAGCAAGGCTCTGGTGTACGTGATTCGGCTCGGTGTGGGAACCCAACGCTGGCAGGTGATTGGAAGCAACAGCAGATTGGACACATGCCAAGGGGGGATGTGTGGTGATGCCGCTTTCCTTGATCAGATAAAGGGTTGTGCAGGAAATAGTGGTTCCCAATCCGGTATTGGAAATGACTAGTTGAAATGAAAGCTGTTTGGTGCGAGTATAGGGTCAGATTGCACATGTGGAATGATGTGGAGATTTTGAATTGTGTCCCATATTAAAGGTAGAAACTCTGATCAACATCTTATAATAATACACACATTAAAATTATAATTATATACAGTATATTCTGATGCTGAACTGGTTCTGCTCATTACTGCCACTACATCACATTAAATGCAGCATGAACACGTGTTGATGTGAAGCTTAGTCACGTGTTTATACTTCTATGGGATGCTACAAGCTTGTTGATCATCAATAATTAATTACTCTCTGAACCTTAACGTTTGGGTAACGATTACATTTGTATGTCAGCCAAATGTAAATGTCCTGACTTAGTATTTTTTTTAATTAAGTACATGGTTAACTAAAAAGTTGTCAAATCATGACAACTAGTCACATCTAATGAATACCTTGGATTTTTTTGGCTTTCTCTCGTCTTCCTCATCCGACTGCCTCCTCTTATCGCTTTGCTTTCTGTCATCCCTCCGACTCACTTTCTCATCTTCTTCATCCAGGAGGAGCTCATAACGAGAACTTTCAGAAAGTTGTTAAGAAAAAACAACGAATATTTAAGATCTAAACAACACAATTTAAGAATGTGCATTTCGGCTCACACATGATTTGGTTTTAGAGAGTGAAGGATACTCCTGTCTGGGTTTGACTTTGTCCTTCAGAGACAGTTTGGACCTGTTGTCCAGCTCTTTCTCATAGGCTTTGAAGTCTTCTTTACTATACTTCCCACCTATAGACAGACAAGCACAGCTTTAGTCTTCGACACCTAATGGTCATCGTAAAACAGTGCTGCCTGTTTTACCCCCGGCCCCTTTCCCAATTCATTAAAACACACCTTTGCCTTTCCATTTAATCTTGGACACTGACTGGCTGAAATCCACATGGATGCGTCGGTCATCAATCAGCACATTGTCCATCTTAAAGTACGCTTTCTCACAGTCCTCCACCTGAAACACAAATTGTTAGATCAGTGCTACAGCCTGACACAGACTGATATTATTCTATCACCAAATAAGTCCAAAAGACCTTCAACTGCTTGAGAGAAAGAGTTGCGCTCGGGTGGCACGGCGGTGTATTACGCTAACCCCACAACTAGCAGCTATCGGCTGGCCTGGCGTCTACACAGACATGACTGGCTAGATCTGAGGGGAGATGGAGAAGCTGAAGCCCTGTGATGGATTGGTGACCTGTCCAGGGTATTACTGCCTTTCGCTCAGTATTTTGGTTAAACTGATCATTACGAAGCAATTGAGGAAAATGAAAAGAAAAATGGGAGAGCAACACAGCAAATAGGAACTCCTTGAAACACTACATAGCCTAAAGTTATTTGGTCAGTCCTCCTAATTACTGAGGTCAGGTGTTTCAGCCACACCCATTGCTAACATGTATAATCCTGTACATAAAACCAATGCCATGCTTTATGCTTGTGGCAATAGTTTGAGAAAGGGCCTTTTCTGTCAATTCATTAGGCAAAAAATGAGGTCCATAAAGGATGTGGAAAAACCCCAGCTGAACACAGCCCAATTGAAACATTAATTAAATTATTTAAAATTAGATTACATGCAAGGCCTTCTCATCCAACATTACTGCCTGACCTCACAAAAGCTCGTTTGACAGCCAGGCATGTGAGCATCGTTTATTCATGGAGGAGATGCACCCAAATGCACTGTAGGACTGTCGACTTCGCAACACACGAGTTAAAGGGCCTGCTGGTAATGTTCTGGTACCAGTTACCACAGGTTTCTTCAGAGGTCTTTTGGAGTCCAGGTCTCTGTGGGTCAGAGCTGTTAGTGAGTAGTCGTAATGTTTTGGCTCATTGTTGTATATGATCATGAAAAGGTGTGCCCATGCTACCCCCTACTGGCCCTAAGCTCTTGGCTCATCAAAAGCTCGTTTTGGTTAATAAACGTGCGGTCATTGTTCACCTATTATAAATATAAACAAATCTGAATCACAGGAAATTCAGAAATACTACCCCATGTAACTGAGTAATTATGCAGATCTATTTTGAAAGCGAATGTTTCATCTGTAAATATGCATCTCTCTAAACTGGACCGATAAACAAGAGAAGTGGAACTTGAGCTCTAATTTTCAGTCAGATCCTGTCATATTGAATAATGTGATGCACTCTATGGCCAAAAGTATTTGGACACCTCACCGTCCCATATAAAAAACAAATGGTATTAAAATAAAGTGACCACTGGGTCATCTTTTCATGATTCCTTTGTGTTCCAGTCAATTTCAAAGTTGTTCAGTAGGGCTAAGGTCAGGAGTTAAACAAAGCCTTTCTTAATGTCTTTACAGACCTTGCTTTGTGCACAGAGGCACAGTTATGCTGGAACAGGGAAGGACCTTCCCTAAACTGTTGCTGCAAAGTTATCTAAAGGCAGCATATCATTTTCTTTTATATAACTGATTACACATATTAGCAATTATAGACTAAAACACAAATTCAGTAACTAGAAGGGGTGTCTCAATTCTTTTGTCCACACAGTGTATGTAATAATGAATTGGTCACAAACCTTTTCAAACTCGATGAAAGCGTAGCACAGAGACTCGCCGGTTTTCCAGTCCCTGATGATTTCACAGCTGCAAACACAATTAATGAACATGAAAAACAAACAAACAGAAAGCTCTTTTGTTTTCCTTTTGCTTTAAATCCCACATCACTCTCCTAAGAAATCCATATTGTTTAGTTTTATTTGTAAAAGCTCTTAAATTCAGTCTGTGCAGTGCGTTAATGAAGTGCAGAACAAAGGAAGATTGTTGAACCATTGAATGGTGCCGAAGCGAGAGAAGATGATCTCCAGGTCTTCGTCAGTAGTGACCGGGTTCAGCTTGCACACAAACAGCACATTTTCCTGAGGTTTGACTTCTGCGTCTGGTAGGTCGCCTACCTAAAGGATGCACACACACAAATAATGACAACTATTGATGTAATAAAATGTATTTTATATATTTGTGTACTGTTTCTTTTTTCTGCTCATTTGACATCACTGTAATATGGTAGCCCTTTACTGCGAAATGCTTAAGCTCCTGATTTTGAATTCCCTTGGCACTGTAGAGCTAGTCAAGCTTACAACAGGAACAACTGTCCATTTGTGAGGGAGAGACATTAATAGGGTTTCAAAGCCATAGCAGAAATGCAACCTTTGCTGTCTGGTCAAGGCACCTAAACATGGGGGGATGATTTTCAGAGGGCAAAGTATGATCTCTGTGCATGGTAAAATAAATTAAAAGAACTACTAGATTGGGAGGAATATTGGAAAAATATGCAAAAAAGAGAACGACTCAGCTAGAGAGTAAGGGAGACAGTGAGTGAGTGTTTTACCATTTCCAGCAGTATGGCCTGTGTCTTTGCTTCCTTCTCTTTTATTAATTCATCCAGCTCCTCTGTATCCTTTCCTTCAGTGTTGTTTATCACTTCATCAGCTCCAATACGGCCGCTCTGTAACACACACACACACATTAAATTACTTTAATATTTATTACAACCAATAAAGAATGATTCAGGCTCTAACTTGTTGGTCTCTGCTAGATTGCAAGGCCCCAAGTAAACTCCTCACTGTTCCTGCTAACATTAACTGCTCATGATACTCACATCCAGCTGTTCTTTTGTGGGCTCAGGGGAGCGATCTGGGACCGGCAGATCTGGAGGGTCGTCAAAAGGATCATCCAGAATCACAGTGTGATTTATTCTGCAACCCAAAAAAAACACTTTACATAGAGTACTTTACATAGGCAATATTAAAGTATAGACATCCAGCGTCTGACATCCAACATACGTTTTAATACAAGCCCTTATGTTTTTTTTTTTGACAGACCTTGCAACATTTGTCCATTAAAAAATAAATAGCTGGAAATAAATTGGACAGGACAGTCTAATCTAACTTCATCTATAATCAGAAGTACAGCGAGTCTCTGTCTTACCTGATGTCCTGGTAAGGAATAAAGTCCTTGTCTACAAAAGCCTCGTTGATTTTGGCCAAGACATCCATTCCCTCCGACACCTCCCCAAACACGGTGTGTACACCATTCAAGTAGTCCACATTCTCCCCTGTAGTGATCAGAAACTGCAGGAAAAGTAGGAAAAGTGCTAGACGCCTCTCAGTACCAGCTTTATTACTTAATAACAAATATAACAAGCAAACAGCGCAGTGCTAACAACATCAGTAAAAACCTGAGAGCCGTGCTGCTCGTTGCCGTTGTTCACCATGGACACGGTTCCTTTCTTCTTGTGCTTGATTCTGGGCATTTTTTCAGCTTCAAAAAAGCGTGCCTGATCCCCATACAGCTTGCTGAGAAAACAAATACACAAGCTATCATGTAAGTCACACAGACCTGATAACTCATTAATCACTTGCTCTGTGTAACACTCAAAATTTACGGATCTGATGCACCTTGTAATCAAAACTCTCATCATATTAACATTATATGGACAAAAGTATATGAAAACTCCTCCTAATTACTGAGAACAGGTGTTTAAGGGACACCTACTGAGATCCATAAAGACACGTTCTGATGCCTTTGGTGTGGCACAGAGCCTTGACCGTGAACCCAGTTCAATTTTAAGGTCTTTATTTCTCAGACCTCAGTGATGCTCTTTTGACTGAATGGGCACAGTTTTCCACAGACATACTCCAAAGTCTTGTGGAGGCTTTGCCACAAAGGAGAAGGGGGGGTCTAATTGCATTTTAGTTTCTTGTACATATGACTACACCGATAAATGCTCCAGTATTAAATGATAAGAATTGGCAGTGTTGGAAGAGAAGACAGAAGAACGTAAGTATTATCAGTTGTGGTTGAAACCAGAGAAGCCAAGATCAGTAAAAAATGCAAGCAAATAAAGCATAATGAATTACAATAACTGACCAGTAGATGGATTCTCCTCCACGTCCAGTTCCTGTAGGATCTCCGGTCTGTATGATAAAATCTCTCTAAATGGGGAAAGATAAAAGCAGATAGTTATCATAGGGTTCTTCATCCAGCTCTATTCAAAACTTTTAAATGCACCGAATGTTTTAAATAGACTTTATGGCCAAAAGTATTTGGACACCTGACCACCTGTCAATTGTTGTGGCTGAACTGCATGAATTTAAAAATTAGATGGGATGTCCCAATACCTTTGTCCATACAGTGTATTAAAAAAGCCCCACCACTGCCAAGCTGCCACTGCTGACCCACTGAGCAAGGCCCTTGACACAGTGAATCACTGGCACTGTATTTAATCACAATTGTAGGTCGCTGTAATTAGGGCATTTACACCTAATTATTTTTCTAACTATATTTCTAAAAGATTTCTTATGTTATGATGTTACCAGTGTCACCACTTTTTATATTATTGGTATACATTGCAACTCTTAAAACACTTAAGTGTACTTTGTTTAGTATCAAAAGTTTCTTGGGAAATTCTTACCTGGACATTGTGAATGAGGCAGTAGTTGTAGAACTTAATTTTGCACAGTTTCAGGAAGTTCAAGCAAGCTGCCCATTAAAAAAATAAACAGCATTAAATTCCAGATGTAACAGACTCACACAAACACCACATACATACACATCTCTAACACTGCTGCTCTTGGAATGATTCAACATCCAAATAATACAAATAGGTGACAAATTAAAGGGGCTCAGTTGGTAGAGGTCTTGACTATCAATACAAAGGTTGGGGAGTCGAAGTCTGGCTCTGCCAAGCACTTTAGGACTAGCTTGGACACTTTACAAGCTGTGATATGCAGAAAAAGAATTTCATAGCAATGTACTGTATATACATATGAGATAAAGGTATGTAAAAAGCCAGCCCAACTCTTTGTTTCAGGCACTGTTTCAGCATTCTGATTAACTTGCTTTGATTTTTGTTTCACCAATTCTGTTTCAGTATCTCCTACAGATGCTCGCACCTAATTAAAAACAATGGTCAGTGCACATTTATCTTCACTGTATTTCGTTTTATAGTATAGGTAGCACTGTCGCCTCACAGCAAGAAGGTTCTGGGTTCGATCCCCAGGTGGGTCCTATCTCTGTGTAGTTTGCATGTTCTCCCCGTGTCTGTGTGGGTTTCCTCCGGGTGCTCCGGTTTCCTCCCACAGTCCAAGGACGTGCAAGTGAGGTGAATTGGAGACACTAAATTGTCCATGACTGTGTTTCATATAACCTTGCGAACTGATGAATCTTGTGTAATGAGTAACTACCGTTCCTGTCATGAATGTAACCAAAGTGTAAAACATGACGTTAAAATCCTAATAAACAAACAGTTAAACGACCAACTGTATGGAACACTTATTTCCCTTGAGCTACACTTAAAATAATTAGTGTTGTTTACTTCTTCAAGATAAAAACACAAAGCCACGATGCCTTAATCTGTAACAGTACTGAACTGTGTTAGACAGTAAACCTACATGCTAACAAATCAACTTTAACCTGACTAACTAGCTTCAGTGTTTACCAGTTAGCTTTAAGCTAACTACTGCTGCACCAATGATTTATTTCTCTGTATATATACATAATTGACACATAAAAATAATGGTTTAAATAAATTCTACCTTTAGGTCTTTCCTCTGTGTACAAGTCGATAACAATATCTCCTAAAGTGGTTTCTAACAACACCGCCATTCTTGTTCAAATTTCACATCAGACAGCGCAAAGCACACACTACGCATGCGCACAATAAGCCCCGTGCTAGCTAGTCGAAGATACGCATGCGCCAAGCCGAACAGCCTCGAACAGTAAAGTAGTAAGCTACCTGCTGTATGAGGCCAAAAACACGTGGACACAAGACCATGAGCTTTTTTGGACATCTCATGCCAAACCCGTGGACAATAATATGATGTTGGCACCCCGTTCGTGGCTATAAAAGCCTCTACTTTCTGTGAAAGGTTTTTAGAAGATTTTGAAGTGTGTCTGGGAATTTGTACAGTGTTTTTAAGGTTGACCACTGATGTTTGACGAGAAAGCCTGGCTTGAAATTAGTCTTCCAGTTCATACCAATAGTGATCAGTGGGGTTGAAGGCAGGTCTTTGTGCAAGCAACTGAGGTTTCTCCATACCAAACTCATCAAACCATGTCTTTGTAGAATTTTCTTTGTGTATTGGAGTACAGTCATGCTGAAACATAAACTGCCACAAAGTTAAAAGCATATGATATATTTGGTTTGGCTGAAACATCTGAACTTAGTAATTAGTGGATGATTCAGTACTTTTGGCCATAGAAAGTAAATTAAATGTAAAGTTAAAACAGACAGTAAGGGTTTGCAAATCCTATTTGACCTAAATTTCATTAATAAAAACAGTACAAACAATATATATATATATATATATATATGTATATATATAAACATTTGTATATATACACTAATTCTACATTTGATGGATATGCAACACCTTCCTATACAGTTGATTCTGTATAAGGTGACCTTGATGAGACCCTTAAGCTACTTCATATTGAAGTCCAAAAAGGCAAGAAGATCTGGCTTGCAAATACTGTATGTTCCAATTGATCCCAAAGATGTTCAGAGAGGTTTTTGGTCAGGGCTCTGTGCAAGTTACTGGAGTTCTTCCATACCAAGCTCTTTAAACCATGGACTTTGCTTAGTGCAAAAAGACATATTAATGGAAAACTGTTGCCACAAAGCTGGAAGCATATAATATGTATTAGATTATAGATATTATGCACGTATTAGCAAATGATGTGGCAAAAACACTTAAAATAATACATAGATGTGCTGTCCACAAACTTTTGTCTTTAGAAAGAACATGTACCTTATGAGTGTATGTAAACTTAAACTGTATATCTTTAGACTAGTGATTTGCTGGTTAGATAAATAAGTAAAATAAAATCCAGTAATCATACATTTGAATGTGGGTTTGAAGACATGAAATAGTTAACAGAGTCGTATAACCCAAACCAGGAAGTCACGCCTCCTCATTCATTCCTGAGAAAACGAAACTCAAGGTTTCTCTGCAGTGTGTGCTTGTTGGAAGATGGCGGAAGCAACGATTTCAGTAGACCATGACCAGTTCGGCTGTCCAGTCTGTCTGGATCTACTGAAGGATCCAGTGACGACATCCTGTGGTCACAGTTTCTGTTCGTTATGTATTAATAGTTGCTGGGATCAAGAAGATGTGAGTGGAGTTTACAGCTGTCCACAGTGCAGAGAGACTTTGACTCCCAGGCCTGTTCTACGCAGAAACAACATGCTGGCTGAAGTGGTGGAGAAACTCAAGAGGACGGATGCCCAAACAGCTTCTTCTTCTCCTTGTTATGCTGAACCTGAAGATGTGGACTGTGATTTTTGCACCGGTAAAAAACACAAAGCCATCAAGTCCTGTCTGGTGTGTATGGTTTCTCTTTGTGAAACTCATGTGAAACCTCATCTTGAACTACCTGCACTGAAAAAACACACATTAGTCGAAGTCTTTTCAAAACTAGAAGAAAAGCTCTGCTCACATCATGACAAACTGATGGAGATCTACTGTCGTACTGACCAAAGCTGCATCTGTTATTTGTGTATGCTGGATAAACATAAAGGGCATGATACAGTCTCGGCTGAGGCAGAAAGAGACAAAAAACAGGTAAAACATGCATGTTTTGTAAGCTATTCACTCTCATTTCTTATCTGTATTTGAATTCTTTAAACAAAAATAAGTGATTGGAATTAGCTTGAAAGTTCCATATACACTCATAGAGCACTTTATTAGGTACACCTATCTGATATACACATACACTATTTTTTTAAGCTACACCTTCCATACAGATTACTTAACAATTACTTACAATTTTTGACTGTAGCCTGTTGCTCTGTACACTTTGTCAGTGTAATGTCAGATAATAATTATTATTATTATCAATAATAATGGACCACCGTAGCCTCCATCCACATTGTCATTATGATATTAGTGGCATTGCAGTGCTAAGAATGGTCCACCACCCAAATAACATCTGGTCATTGGGGTCCCTATTTGATCAATAAATGGAATACAGGAAAGTGGGGAAGTGTACAAAGCAACAAATATTCTTTTAAGCCGCGTTCGAAGCCGTTGTAAAATCCCCGATAAACGCACACTTAGGACCACCTCACATCATTCCATATTAATACGCCACTGAATAGAGAAAGTTAATGTTATTTTCGCCCTCACGTTGCCTAGCAACACTGTTAATCGGATTACCTTGCGTCGCGGAAGAATGCTTTATTGTAAGTTTATACACAATAAATACATTTATGATTAAACATTGTTGTATTTATTATATTTTATGTTGACCGCCGTTTTATAAAAGCAATAAGCCACTCGAGACCGTACGTTACTGTTACGATTTTAGCACGGGGAAAGAAGTTTTAGGCACTCCGCTTCGCGTCGTGCCAAAAACGTCATCCCCGTGCTAAAATCACAGTAATGTACGGCCTCTCGTGGCTTATTGCTTTATTTGCCTACATTTACAAAATTTTATCAAGTTGATCAGTCAAAACATTACAGGTTGGTTTCCCAGACAGGGATTAAGGCTAGTCCAGAACTACATTTTGCTTTAAATGGAGAATCTCCATTCAAAATGCTCTGTAGTCTAGGACTAGGCTTAATCCCTGTCTGTAAAACCAACCCTACAAGTAATGTCCTTGTACTTTTGTCAGTTAAAATAAGATTCAAGTGAATTAACCAATCGCAGATTATTGTTTTTGTCCACAGTGTGAGATAAAGGAGACACAGGCGAAATTCCAGAAGAAAATCCAGGAGAAGGAGAAGAAGGTGCAGGAGCTGAAACAGGCTATAAACACTATTAAGGTGAGTATTATTGAGCAAGCTGCTACACTTACAGTGTAAACATTGTATTATCAAGCGTTACAGTAATAGATGAAATGTCATCTTGTAACAGATTAGTGCACAGTCAACAGTGGACAACACAGAGAAAATCTTTACTGAGCTGATTAGCTCCATGGAGAAAAAGCGTTTGGAGGTGACAGCACAGATCCGAGATCGGGAGAAGGCTGAACTGAGTCAGACTGAACAAATCCTGCAGCAGCTGGAGCAGGAGATTGCTGATCTTAGGAGGAAAGTCACTGAACTAGAGGAGCTTTCAAAAACACATGATCACATCCATTTTCTCCAGGTACCACTGTCTGATCTCTAGAAACAGCTGTTCCTCACAATGTATTAAAGCAAAAACGCATGAACCTGTTTTTTCATTCCATAAATACATTTTTGATGACATTAGTTCTACTGGTACAGTGTTTTACTTCTTGATCACGTTTTCTTTACTGTGTAGAGTTTCCAGTCTCTCTCTCTCTCTTCTGGATGTAAGGACTCACCCATCATCAGTGTCAATCAACATCCCATGTTTGATAGAGTAAGGGAATCCGTCTCTTGTCTAAAAAGGCAATTTGAGGAATTCAGCAAAGAGAAATTCATCGAAATATCTAAAAATGGTGAGAGAAGTTCGGCCTATTTCCTCCAGATTTCTCAGTTAATGATTTATGTGTTTTTGAAACTTTCATTGATCCTTTATATTTAGAGCAAACACTGCCATCATTACCTCTTAATCTTTTGATTTCCAATTTAATATAATACACACGGGCACAAACAGGAGAAAACGAAATAAAAAATTTGTTATTTTAGATAAATCAATGATTAAACACATGGCACAAATTGTATTACTTTAAACTGGTTCCTGAACCTGGTTTTTGTCTTCATTTTGTCTTCACAGCTGCTGCAGTTCGGATTACATTACCCTCAGAACCAAAAAGCAGAGAAGATTTTCTTCAATGTAAGTGTACACAAACACATACACTTTTCCTAACACCCATTGCTAACATAAAAATGTTATAGATCAACTACATATATGCTAACATTTAGTGGCAGCAGTTTGAAGAAAGACCCCTGTGCACAAAGCGAGGTTTATATAGACATAATTTAACTTAGATGAAGGGACTCCAGAGGCTTGCACAAAACCTTGGTATAACCACACAAACACATTTGGGATCAATTGGAATGTCAATTGAGAGCCAGGCCTTTCTATCCAACATTAGAACCTGACCTCACAATGCTCCTTTAATGAATTAGACACAAATTCCCACACACACAAAATCTTGTGAGAAGCCTTTTCAACAAAGTGTTGACGGTTACAGCAAAGGCCAAGGAAAGGGGTAACTCCATATAAATACTCATGGTTTTAAAACGAAATGTCCAACAAGTCCATAGTCAGGTTTATATATATATATATATATATATATGTATTTGCCATGTGACCACTCAGTAAAGCATTATTTAATGAAATTGCCCATATGTATAGGGGCATTGTACTTACTTTTACGGCTGTGCTTGTAAAAGTTATTTAGTAATATTGAAGTTAAGCTGCTTTATCATGCAGTGTTTGTTAGTTTGTCCACCAAACACAGGCAGGTTACTCACTCTTCACATCTGTTTTGTAATTAACACCTAACATTCACATTTTTCACTGTTATAGATTTCTGTGAGTTGACCTTGGATCCTTACACAGCCCACAGTAACCTTATTCTGTCTGAGAAGAACAAAGTAGTGGTGTGCAGTGAAGGACAGCAGCGATACTTGGATCATCCAGAGAGATTTGACAGTCGATTTCAGGTGTTGTGTAAGGAGAGGATGTGCGGACATTCTTACTGGGAGGTGGAGTGGAGCAGCAAAGTGTACATATCAGTTTCCTACGAAGGGATTGGCAGAAAAGGAGGAGGTTACAATTGTACATTTGGATGCAACTGTCAGTCCTGGAGCCTGGAGTGTACTTCCTCCTCTCTCAGTTTTTGGCACAACAACATTAAGACTAAGCTTACAATTCCATCATCCCCCAGAATAGGAGTGTTTGTGGATCACAGTGCAGGAATTTTGTCCTTCTTTAGTGTCTCTGACACAATGGAGCTTCTCCACAGAGTCCAAACCACATTTACTCAGCCCCTCTATGCTGGCTTACGCCTATCTATGATTGGATCAACTGTAAGGTTATGTGATCCCAAATAAAATAAAAAAATAAGTACAAGGTTCAAATTAGAATGTTGATATTTCAACTTTGTATTTAACTCAACAAATAATGTTATAGTGTGTTAATGTTCTTTTTTTTTTTTACAGTTTACTGGTTATTATCACTAATGTTATTGGATATTTTCTATCTGCCTTTTTGAATATTTACTCACATTAATTTTTTACTGAATGTATTATCCAAACCTCTAACATTGATTGTATATGATTTTTTGCCAATGAATTCAGACTATTAAATTAAACATCCAAGGTGCCTCTGCCACCATCTTTTATAAAGTAAAACACAAATAAAATTGGTGTGAAATGATAACAGAATATACCCTTTAGCTGTTTTTTTTATATACATTTATATAAAAGCATTAGCTTTACTGCACCCATTTACAGTTGAAACTTCCATACACTTGTGATACAGATGTAATTCACAGCAGGATTATTACTGATTTCTGCAAATGTTCTTTTAGTTCTCAGAAATTACTTTTATACTTTACTTTTTACTTTTATACTTTACTTTTATACTGTATTTTTTGTTTTGTCAGTTGCTATAATATGAAATGTTTACTTAACAAAATGTTATAAAACATTTTTTATTATTTTGATGTTAAATAATCTAACTTTCCATCACTGCTTCCTTGTGCTTGCTGTATCAGATAAAACATTTATATCCTTTTTTTTTTAGAAAAAAGAAAAATACAGTAAATTTAGGAATTGTAGAGTTTCACGGCTAAGGACTAAAAAGAGGTCAGAGGAGGGGCAACTGCTCATAGAGCTGCAGGTCGAGGCGAACTCGAACCTCTCCAGTGGAAACTTCGTGCAGAAGCAGACGTCGAGTTAGTGGTCCTTTTCCCTCTTGATCTTTCTTTATAGTGGCCACAGGAACCTCTGTGCGACCCAGGAAGTCTGAAAATCACAAGCAAAAACATCAGTAAAACTAGTTTCTTAGTTGGCTGTTGCTACATATACAATTATGCAAAGAAATAAATGTCATATCAGCAGTTGCTGTACACTTGCCATCGGGTGAGAACTGGTCCCGTTCAAAGACAGTGATGCACAAGACATCCTGGTACAGATCTTTGATGAAGAACTGACAGCTGAAGTTCCATTTGGGGTTGACTGTGTCGTTTTGTGTCCGTGAGGTGTAGCACTGTGCTCCCATAGACAGCTCGCAGTATGGGTTACTCTTACCTACAACCAGATGTGATTGGTATGATGAGATGTTTATGAACCTCAGAAAAAAGTGCAAGAGGACGTATTGACTAATTGTCCTATACAAGACATTTAGTTAGTGCATTTCATTTTCATCAGTAAATTTTGGTCACCATAGTCAAAAATCAGTAATTGCTATAATCAGGTGTTTTGTCGTGAGTGCATTCTGTGTGTGTCTCACCATTTGGCTTGCAGGGTTTCAGATCGATAGCCTCCAGCACTGTTACTAACAAACGTCCAATACCACTCGTCTTCTGAGATCGAGCTAAAACACACCAAATAAAAATATTAATATTATTATAAAAAATTATTAAAAAAAAGTAAAAAATCAGAAACAAAGTTCCTATAGCACAAATGTAGTCAATCAGCCAAGAGATTTAAATGCACTAAAAGTGTGTGGACATCTGATAATATGATTGTTGGAGTTCCTATTACAAAACTATAGGCATTAATATGGAGCTGGCCTCCCTTTGCAGCTATAACAGCCTTCACTCTTTTAAAAAGATCTTTTAGTCTGTCTGTGGGAATCTGTGCCCATTCAGTCAAAAAAGCATTAGTGAGGTTTGGTTGTCAATTAACAATCCAGGTCATCTCAAAGGTGTGGAATGGGTTTGAGGTCAGGGCTCTGTGCAGGCCACTAGAGTTCCTCTTCACCAAACGCGTCAACTGGTCCTTATGGACCTCGCTTTGTGTACAAAAGCACTGTAATGCTGAAACAGAAGAGTAAATAAAGCTACTGAGATGCATGGATAAACTGATGAAACTTCAGACACACATTAAGACTTGGCTGTTTGACTGCATTTGGGTTTCAGATTAATAAGCCATTGTTCCTTCAAACCTTGGTACGCTTTCTCTCTTTTCAGCTTTTCTGTCTCAATGAAACGCTCGGAGGCTGCCTTGATCCGCTGGACCCATGTGGTTCTGAACAAGCAGCAGAAACATAATCGTGGTCAGTATTTGAAAAGCCTGGAGTGGCACCTTCTGTCCACAATACTATTTATTCATAAGTTTGAGTTATAACGTGTTCAGTGTGTGAGTGCACATGCACCTTTCGTTAATGTTTTCAGCTTTCAGCGTGTAAACACGGTCAATGTGTGAAATGTGGAACACTGGATCATCACTGGATGGGTCGGACGGCATTTTAACCAGCACTTCATTCAAGAACACAGGCTGTGGAGAAAAGATGGACAGATCTTATCTCATGAACACACATTTTGTGGGCAGAGGGCAGGCATACAAACACACACACACACACATTCACACACACTCACACTTAGGGCAATTTTAGTAACTTTAATGGCCTGACTGCCAGGGGGGTTGCATCATGAAGGGCATCAGTATAAATGCTGTGGCAAATTAAATATGCAGACTAATGTGAGAAGCCAAAATTCATTTATTTAAAATAGAATTGTTTCATAAAATGTTTTCTTATGTTTTCATAAAATTGTTTTCTTAAAACAATTATGGATGTTGAGCCGACTGTGTTTATATATCGACCTCTAGGGGGCAGTGTGGGGTTATTTATTGTATTAAAAATTTAAAACAGATAAAAGTTAGAACTTTCTGGCATTGCTAGGAGGTTGGTCAGCCTGAATTAGATGATGTTAATGTCACTTGTCACCTGTTACTTTTGTGCTAATTACTAACGTCACTAAGTGAGACGTTAGCTGTGCTCTTTACCGTTTTGTACATCTTGTAGACTGTGTTGGATTTGGGGTTGAAGAGTCTGTCTGTGTTTGAGGAGAACTGTTTGGATGTGTAGGTGAGGAGCAGAAAGTCACTAAACAAAAAGGCCCAGAGTTCCTTGCTGCTTTTAGCTTTCCATAGGCGTCCACTGTGCAGCAGCTTGCGAGGACCCAGGCAGTTCGTCAAAGAGTTAAAAACCAGGTGCTGGAAGGACCAGAACAAACCAAAATCACAACTGAGCTCATGTTTTATTTAAAAATGTCAGAGTTTAAATGTTGACCCCTAATCTCAGCAAACAAATTACCTCAATGATCCCCTCACACTGCACATGGTTCTGCAGCCACTCCAGTCGGTCCGAGTTTTCCTTCTCTCTCACGCCCTCGTTCACCTGAGAGCACAGAAGCTCGGCTCTGTCCAGTGCCTCCCGGAGGTTCACCTGGTCCACGTGGCCCACTGGAGTATTCTCCAGAATCTACAGTCTCACAGAAAACAAGAGAACTGAGGAGGGAGGAAAGACCACTCGACCAAACGATTGCCCACTATTTTCACTGACTTGTATGAAAATAAATGTCTAATAATTACTGCCCTCAAAAGCAGCCTCTCAAAAATATTGGGAAAATCCTTCCTAATAATTGAGTTTAGGTGTTTTAGCCAAACCCACTGAGGTGTGTAAAATTAATTATTTCAAATAAACAACAGCTTAATATGCTGTGCGGTCCTTCCTCTTTTTTGTTTCAGCATGGCCATCCGCCAGTGAACAAAGTGAGGTCCATTAGGACATGGAACTCAAGTGGCTTGCACAAACCCCTAACCTGAATCCTGTTAAAAATCTTTGGAATTAATTGGAACATTGATAGTGAGCCAGGCTTTAACGTCTAACAATAGTGCCAGACCTCAAAACTGCTCTTTTGACTGAATGGGCACAAATTCCCACAGACACACTAAAGTCTTGTCAAGGTTTTCCTGCCTTGTGCTGAGTGTGCTCAGTTCCAGCAGCAACACTAACTAGGATAAAGAGGTTGATAAAAATGACTTAGATCTATAGATCTTCAATTATAACAATTATGTTGTAATTATAATAGTATACAACAATTATTTACATTATTTAAAACCACTATGTTTAAAAATGAGCTTTTCTATTTTCTATTTTTATTTGTGCATGTTTAAGGTCTCACATTTCTGATGATTAGCGGATAGCGAGTGATCCTCTGCATGGGCTTCAGCAGGAAGCTGGACAGTGGCATTCCTTTACAGAGGTAATTAGTGGCTATTTTCTGTAAAACAGAAAGAGGCAGTACGTCAGAGGTGCTTGTAAAGGCACTTGATAAGTGAGAAGTCAACAACCATTTTTTCACTGTCCAGCGGGGGATTCTTACAGAGAGCCTTGGCAAGCTATGCTCTATGTATTCCTCCACCACCGGTACCTAAACATGACAGTAGGAGTCACTGTTTAAGAAGCAGATATGTGAAGGCTGATAAGAGGTAGGTAAGGAACTTAGGGTAACCTTTAGGAAGAGTTTAAAATCATCTGAGGCATCTGTTTTCTGCTGCAACAGTGCGGCAGCGTTCAGTTGGCAGCTGCAGAAGCGGATGTAGGCCTGCATGTGGGCAAGCTCAGAGGACAGAATGTCGCCGATCACCTGCACGGGCATGCGCTCGCCCACCGTCTTCTTCCTTACCCGCAGAGCTCTGGAAAAGAGTGTTTCTGTTGTCAAAAGGATGTATAGATTTATAAAGAACGTCTATCTCACATGCTTAAGGCCACTCCACCCTGAGAACATCTGATCTCATCTGATCTTGAAAGCTCGGTCAGTACCTGGGTGGGAAACCACCTGGGATTACCGAGTGCTGTAAGAATGTGTCTCATGGTAGGTTTGGAATTTCTTTATCTTGAAATTTTTTTTTTTTTTGAGCAAAACTTTGGCTTCCAAAGTGCAGGTGATTGAAGTGGCCGGTTAAATTGGACCCAATTGCACCCTTTATTTTTTTTCTCATTTCTTTTATTCTAAACTGCTCCTCAACTGATGGGTGACACTGTTCACAGTTGAGCCACTTCTCTTTTATCTTCTATTTATTCATTTATCCCAATTTTTACCCAATCCAGTCATGGGTAATGGGAGCTTATCTCTTTCTCGTTGCTCCACTACCCCCTCCCCCGATCAAGAAGGGCCAAGGTTGTCATGTGCTCCCTTTAACACACACATAGCCGCCAAACACTTTTTTTCACCTGCTAGAGACAAGGTTCCACAGAGTACAGTATCATGTAGGGAGAGCCACACACTGAGATCATTTGCCCCCCATGCAGGTGCCTCAACTGGTCAGCAAAGGTTGTAATTGCCCTAGAGAAGAGGAACCCTGTTTCAGCCATTGTCCCTCCACCTACAACAATCGTGTGTCTGTGTAGGCGCCCGGCTGGCTGATGGCCATTTAAAATCAGGAGATTTATTGAGCTTATCATGCAAGATGAACAATTTGATCAGTAACAAATGCAGTAGATTTTGAAACAAGTTTTTTTTTTTCTTGTGTGACAGGATATAAGCCCATTATGATAAAAGGCAAGCCGTAGCCTAGTGGTTAAGGTACTGGACTAGTAACCAGAAAGTCGCTGGTTCAAGCCTCACCACTGCCAGGTTGCTGCTGTTGGGCCCTTGAGCAAGGCCCTTAACCCTTAATTGCTCAGACTGTATTCTGTAACTGTAATGTAAGTCGCTTTGGATAAAGGCCTCTGCTAAATACTGAAAATGTAAATGTAAATGATAAAAACACTGGACATTTCGTTGACAATTATTTAGACCAAAATGAGGTACTCAGTATAATTAAATAAAATCAAAGAGAAAGGCAGAAAACTTACAACATGTGACACTCACTTGAGCAGTTTGGTGTTACACATGATCAGTTCTTTCCAGTTTACAAAGATCATGCTCATCTCAGCCTCAGTCAACCTGCCTGACTCAGCCATCGGTTTGTAGAACACCTGCATACACACACACACACACACACACCATACCAGATTACAAATAAACATCAAAATGTGTAGCAATAATCATTTACTAAGCACCACCCTGATCGTTCATAGCTATTTGCCATTGTTCAACCATAAACCATTAGTGCACTATAATGCAAGTGTCATTATTAAACTAGATTAGTGTCCAAGTGTCATTATTCTACTGGCTGACATTACCAATGAAAAGAAACCTTGTCATCACACTGCCACCCAGTTTTATATAGCATCACCCTACAAACATTTGTTGGCACTCAGCTATACTTCCAACATGATGTCTCTTTAGACCCGCTTCTGCACTGGTGGTAAGTTTTTCGTTATTTAATGTAACTTATTCCTTCAAAACACTCATGGAGGAGGAATAATGGATGTCAATTCAGCTTAGCATTAATGTAAAAGTCTGTGCTGCATAAACAAACAAGCAGCGTGATGTCACCAGTCCAGAGTCAATTCTCCCATATAAATCAAACTTTCCATCAGTGTTATGTTTGTGTTTGCTCTGGAGTGTTCTGTGTGTCCTGTGTGTTTGCTAATGTACCTCCAGAACCAGTTCCAGGTCCTGTACATACGTCTGCTCGGTCTCTATGAGTTCGTGGATGTAGCCCTGTCTCTTTCTCTCCTCAGAACTCATGGAGTCCAAACTCAGAAGATCCGCACACCCTACTCACACACACAGACACACACGTTTGCATGCACACACTTGATGACAAGAATAAGCTAAATGTCCAGATTTTGGTGGCACACCACTTCTAAAATCATTGGTATTGATATAAATATGCATCCTCCACTCTTTTCTATAATGTTTACTAGATTTCTGGAACATAACTGCTGGAAATCATGCACTAATGTTAACAATAATATCTGGCTTGCTCTCAACATTCTAATTCATCCCAAAGCTGTTAAATGTGGTTGAGCTCACTCTGAACACACAGGCATAGTCATTCTAAACCAGGAAAGAACCAGGAAAGGTTCTCTTCGAGGCTCTAACAGTCTCCACTCTTCTGGGAAAATGTTCCATAGGAATTTGGACTGTGTACCTATTTAATACAAGAAGCATATGTGACATAATGCAATTAGGTTAAATAAGAAGGCCTTACATATGACATTCTAATTCATCCCAAAGGTTTTAATAGGACTGGGGTCAGGGCTCTGCAGCAGAGCACTGCAGCTTCTTCACATCAAACTCGTCAAAACACCTTTTTATGGACCTTACTATGTGGCAATAGTTTGGGGAATGCCTTTTTCTGTTCCAGTATGACTGTGGCCCTATGCACAAAGTTAGTAGCATATGTTTGATTTTATATAATTAATTTAATCCACCTGTTAGCAATTGGTGTGGCTGAAATACCTGAATTTAGTAATTAGGAAAAGCATCCATAAGTCCATACTGTCTTATTTTTTATAATTTATTCATTTATAGCTTCTTCTTAAAATATTTTACTGTATCTGTTACTTTTATGTTAATGAGCATGACTGCAAGCAAATAAGAGTTAAGAATTTCATCACAACTGTGTGTTTCTGTGCACATGAACAACACTTAATCTTGAACAGATAAAAACTTTATTTTCATTTCTTTATTAATCTCCAAACATACATATCTTTATTCTAGGACAAATTCTCAATAGAAAAAGAGTCGCATAGCAGAAGCAGAATGTCTCTTAGAGCAAAGAAGAAGCAAAAGGACGTGGCGCTGGATCGTAACGGCTGTTAGATGCTTGCATAGCGACTGCTCAAGTGCTACAGGATAACATGCTGCTGGTGATGTCATCAAGTGTGTGTGAATGTGTCTGTGTGTGTGTGTGTGTGTGTGTGTTGGTGGGTACCAGGGTTATTATAGTTATACTAAAACTATAACTAAAATAACTAAAACTAAAACTATAGTAAGAAAAATAGTAAAAAACAATTACATAATATGGGAGGTTTTTTATAAGGTAATAAATCCAGTATCCAGTACACTGTGTGGCCACTAGTGGCGCTGTAGTGCACCGCAGGATAAACTTAGTCCTCCAGAAATCACAATTTGTGCTTCAAAAATGATAAAGAACATGGATGCCGGACACTCATTTACCCTTAATTATGTGGGTCCAGGTTCATCCATAAACACTGGGTGCAAAATAAGAATTAAATATGCGCAGCTTTTCCATTTTCATTTTTGGTGCAGCATGCAGCTAAAGTTCTAGTTTAGTGTTTAGTTTGTTACACAAAAAAAGCAGATCTAGATATCTGTTTCTACAATTAAAAAGAAAAAAATACATTAATTTACATTAATGTCATAAATTAATAATATTACACAATGAAAAACTATAATAACACTGGTATGTGTGTGTGTGTGTGTTACAGTAATACAGAAGAAAGCTAACTAACAGTATATTAATCTAACAAGAGAGTAAAGATGTAGTGTGTGCTGGTGTAACACATGGGTGCACATGTCAAGTTACAAACAATCATACAACTCTTGTTCCTCTACGAATGTGAACCGTATCAAAGTTCCTGTCTATAAATGTTTCCTAAATCATTTAGTACTCAAAATGTTTAAAAAACACCCTGTCACCAAAAGAGTCACTTGGAGATCATATTCCTGTCAATATTCAAACAAATGTACCCTCAATCCAAAGATGGTTAATTAAAACCATTAAAACCAAAGTGTCTGTAGTGTGCTCCCTTCAGGCTATAATACGCTATATGGCAAAACGTATTTGGACACCTGACCATGAGCTTGTTGGACACCCCAGCTATGAGAATGCTTCACCCACAGAGAAGACTAATTCAATAAAAATAAAGCTAAAAGCAAAAGCAGCTTCACCTACAGACTTTTTAAAACCCACCCTGGGTTAACACTAAAAGGAGCTGAATCAATAAAACAAGCAAAACAATTTAGTAGGGTTTCAAAATGCAGGCTTCAGAAATAGGCATAACATTTAATTTAGTTCTATCTGAGGTTTCTTTTTTGCATTTTTTCTTTAGGTAACACAACAGGTCTTAAGTCTATTTTGAATCCTTGTGCTTATGTTATTCCTTTAGTATCTATTTATTCTGACTGTATGGTCTCAATAGTGACCAGAATCGACTCACTGTTACCTCCAGTACAGAGATTTCTTACAATCCTTCACCACCATCTCTGTTTATAACTTGCACAAGATGATGTTACATTTTTAAATACATTTAATGTTCTTTACACTAGTAGAACACAACTTTAAACATACTGACATTACCTATTAACCATAAAATATTACATTAATGTTTATGACAGCCAGACATTGTTTACACTGCAAACACTAGTGATTTCCTGGCTGCATTCCAAACTGCATCATATGTGCTACAAAGTGTGTAACTACACCATTGGTAGGGCACTATTTAGGCATGCTATGCAGTACAACAGGGTGTGATTGAAAGCTTACTTCGGTCACTAAACTTAACTGATCAACTTCATTTTAAGTAGGAAAAAAAGAGGGCTGTTTAATTTTTGAACTAATTATTGCTTTAATTTAGATCAGATCCTAATCGGAGGGAGACTAATAAACAGAACATTTAAAAAGAGAGGAGAAAAAGCCTCATCCAGAAAGAAAGAAGAAAGCAGTTGCGGAGTCTTGTCTGCTGTTTTATAAAGCTGACGCACTCTCTGATTGGACGAGAAGGAAGAAACGGAGAACTGTCGAGGTTACAGTTCCTGAAATAAAGCAGAGATGAGGCGAGCAGCAAGAAAGGGAAGGAAGAGAGGGATGGATGTGGGTTGCAATGACAATGAATAAATGATAGATAGAAGATATTGAGAGAAAGTGAGACCAAAGTTATACTTATAGTTCATAAAAAAGCTTAACTAAATAAAAATAAACAATACACAAACATGTAAACACTATACAGCCAAAAGTATCTGGACACCTGATGATAAGCTTGTTGGATATCCCATTCCAGTATTATTCAGTGTGAGACCACCAGTGAACATGTTTCTGTTTACATGTTTCCTAATGGAATGTTTTCATTACAAATTCAATAATCAGCAAAACAACTTGAGTATCAGAAAAAATGCTAAATTAAAGCATTTTCACTAGTGGTCTGAGACTTTTGGAACATACACAAGTAATTAAAAAAAAAGAAAAGTATCAAGTATATCAGTATCAACTATAATCAAGATAACAGAACTCACATTGCTGGCTGGGGTCAGTCTCTGTGGTCATCTTGACGTAATTGGTCGGGAATAGCCCGGTGATCCCATTAACCTCTCCTTTCCACCAATCAGAGTCATCCTTGTTGAACACATTAATCAGCTGACCTTTCAGAAAACTTAGTTCATCCCCATTGGCGGCTTTGTAGTCATACATTGCAATCACCTGACACACTGGGGACAGAGTGTTTAGGATTTTAATGATTTCTACAACTGTTCTTTTTCTGTGAGTGAATAATTGAAAGACGTGTGTGTTTGTGTGTGTGTGTGTGTGTGTTATGTACAGGGCTGAGATGCAGGAGGGGTTTTGGCACAGTTGGGCTCCAGCAGTCTGACGTTTGAAGAGTGAAACCAGCCTTTCTGACGCTTCTTACCCCGAGCCTACAACAACAACAACAACACACACACACACACACACACACACACATACAGGTTTTAAACTATGAATGTGAACATCTGACTGTGAGCTTGTTGGACAGTCCATTTAAAAACAATGAATGGGCATTAAGTTGAAAATTAAAATGTAACTTAAACTTAAAAATCATATGATGAGGTTAATTGGACCAGTCAAACACACTCCACATGTACCTGCAGCTCCCCCAACCACCAGCCACAGGAGTTCTTATGGAGGATGAGGATCAGCTGGCCAGGAGTCACGCTCAGCTGCTCTGGTGTCGATGCCACACAGGTTGCTGTTACCTGTGCAATCTCTGAAAAGAAAAGAATATTAAAAAGTGGTTTTATTAACCTACGGTGCACAGAGTTTGTTTAAGACAAGAATTCCTAAACTCACCTGGCTTTCTGCTGGCAGCACCAGGTTTGGCCGCCTAAAACAGAAGTACAAAAAATGAATCCACAAAAATGACAGCTTCATACGCAGAGTAAAATTAAAGCCTCATGTTAAAGCCAATGCAAATGTTAGTGTGGTCCAGAGTGGTGATCAATTTCATTTTATTCTTCTCTAAGCGATCTGTAATCAACAAATCACTAAGAAATTTGACACATATGTACAGTTGCTATATGGTAACTGTATAATAAATGTATAGTATGGTTTATAAGGTAACTATATGGTTTGTATAGTAAAGGTGTGGAATATTTTGTATGGTAACTATGGTTTATATGGTAACTATGGTTTATATGGTAAATATATGGAATAGTTTGTATGGCAACCGTAAGGTAACTATTTGGTTTGTATGGTAAATATATGAAATGGTTTGTATGGTAACTACAGTATATGGTAACTGTATGGTTTGTACGGTAACTATGGTTTGTGTGGTATGTTTTGTATGCTAACTGTATGCTTTGTATGGTAACTGTATGATAACTGTTTGGTAACAGTATGGTTACAGTATGGCAACAGAATGGTAAATGTATGGTAAGAGTATGGTTTGTATGGTAAATGTATAGTATGGTATAGTTTGTATAGTAACTGTATGGTAACAGTATGGTTACAGTATGGTTTGTATAGTATCATTTGTATGGTAACTATGGTAACAGTATGGTTACAGTATGGTAACTGTATGGTTTGTATGGTTACTGTATGGTTTGTATGGTAACTGTATGGTTTGTTTGGTAACTGTATGGTATGGTTTGTATGGTTACTGTATGGTTTGTTTGGTAACTGTATGGTTTGTATGGTTACTGTATGGTTACTGTATGGTTTGTTTGGTAACTGTATGGTTTGTATGGTTACAGTATGGTAACAGTATGGTTTGTATGGTACATGTATAGTATGGTATGGTTTGTATGGTTACATTATGGTTTGTATGGTAACTGTTATGGTTTGTATGGTTACTGTATGGTTTGTATGGTAACTGTATGGTTTGTATGGTTACTGTATGGTATGTTTTGTATGGTTACTGTATGGTATGGTTTGTTTGGTAACTGTATAGTTTGTATGGTAACTGTATGGTTTGTATGGTTACAGTATGGTTTGTATGGTTACAGTATGGTTTGTATGGTAACTGAATGGTTTGTTTGGTAACTGTATGGTTTGTATGGTAACTGTATGGTTTGTTTGGTAACTGTATGGTTTGTATGGTTACTGTATGGTTTGTATGGTAACTGTATGGTTTGTTTGGTAACTGTATGGTTTGTATGGTTTGTATGGTAACTGTATGGTTTGTTTGGTAACTGTATGGTATGGTTTGTATGGTTACTGTATGGTTTGTTTGGTAACTGTATGGTTTGTATGGTTACTGTATGGTTACTGTATGGTTTGTTTGGTAACTGTATGGTTTGTATGGTTACTGTATGGTTTGTATGGTTACTGTATGGTTTGTATGGTTACTGTATGGTTTGTTTGGTTACTGTATGGTTTGTATGGTTACTGTATGGTTTGTTTGGTTACTGTATGGTTTGTATGGTATGGTTACTGTATGGTTTGTATGGTTACTGTATGGTTTGTTTGGTAACTGTATGATTTATATGGTAACTGTATGTTATGGTTTGTATGGTAAAACACTACAATAAATAAAGTTTGTATTATAATGTAACTTTACATACGTCTAGATCTTTGGGTTTGACGTAGTTCGAAGGAAAAAGTCCTGATCGATCGCCGATGCAGCCTTTCCACCACTCGCCTTCTTTCTCTGTTACCAAAACAACATCTTCGGCCCGGAAAGTCAGGTCACCTGATTCAGGACTCTCGTACGTGTAAAGAGCCACGTATTCTAAAATCAAAATCCACATCAATCAAGAAACTTCAAACACTGACTGATCGAACATCCTAACAAGATCACGCTGCTCACCTTCAAGCAGGATGGAGTCTGGCAGTTCTAATTCATCAACAGTGGAGTATAAAGGCCTAGAGGAGAAACAAAACATTTTAGTAAGACTAGTATGTAGACACCCCTCCTAATTACTGAGCTAGAAGGTTTCAGCCTCGCCCACTGCTCAACAATGCATAAAATCAAATAAATATAAAAAAGTGGTTTTGGAATGGGATGTTTCACCAAGCAATGATCCGGTGTCCCACAGAGGTGTTTAATAACAATCTGATCAAATTTTTTTTAACTAAAGTTTTCTTATTAAAATATGATTGAAATGAATGTTTAAAAAAGCATCTTGTACACTATCAAGTGAAATAAAAACCCTGATTAGCTCTCTGAATGTAAAATGAGGATATTCTAGTACAAAAGAATATAGTAAAATTATTTTAGAATAAAATAAGTGAACAAACTTTAATCTGCTTTATTTTTTGAAATATTTATTATATTTAAAACATTCTTATACCCAAAAAAGCATGAATAGAATTTCTGTTTATTATTTCTCCACATCTGACTTATCAGTGGTCCTAAATCTAGATCTGTGATCTCTGATGGAGGGGTAGAGAAAGTTCCTTACTCTGCATGGTTGTTGTTCGTGGTCACTATGGAGACGTAGGATTTGGGGAACCACCCTCGTTTCTCCCCGAGTTCCCCATACCACCACGTCTCCTGCTGCTCCAGAACTGTGATGATATCGTCCTTTGAGAAGCCAAGGTGGGTGTCAGTGGTTGCTGTCCATGGACTTAAAGCTACAGCCTACACACACACAGAGGGGACATGTGATAGTCTTAGCTCTCTTCGGCCAGTGGGGGGGGGTTGTCAATGGGGGTTAACCTAATCTACAGAAAGTATTATTCCAGACATAAAAAATACATTTATAAATTATAGTATGTTTGCTAAAGAGATCTGGCCCTGGTCCATGTTGCCATTTGTGCTTACCTGTGTGTGTTGTGTGTGTGTAGCTGCAGGTGTGTGTGTGGGTGTTGGTCCCTCTATATCCACCCTGGGGATCCTGTAAAAGCAAAAAAAAGATGTCCAGTTCAAGTTTTAGTAACACCTTTAAATTAAGAAGTAAATCATGGTAACAATGCATCTCAAGTCTTGCAGAAAAGTCATACCTGAACTGGTCAGTAGAGGTCAGTGTGGAGTGTGAAGAATTGACATTATTCTGCTGGTTGTTGCTGGTTTTTTCAGCATAGCTCTCAGGAAACCAGCCGCTGCTACCTCCATATGTACCGTACAGCCAGCCGGGCCCTCTCACTGTCAGTTCATCCACCTGAGGGGCAGAGGGGAATAGTTTAGTGTGTTTGTGTGTGTGTGTGTGTGTGTGTGTTTGTGATGTATGTGTCTGTGTGCATACCTCAATTAAGCAATTTGCCTCCAGTGTGAGTTCGTCATCATTGCGGGCAGTGAAGGGGTACAGCGCTCTATAGGTGCTTCGCATGCCATTATTTCCCTGGGCATCCAAAACTGCAAGCATAACAGTCATCACACAACCATCACACAACCACTGCACAACAGCTGCACAACCATCACCCAACCATCTCTAAAAGTGTCTTTATTTTTCTACCTGTCAGTCACATTAAAGGAGACATGGCCACTGCACCTATCCATTCCAAAAAATATGAGATCTTATACCAGTCAGTCCCAGTAAAGGAGACGTGAAATATATACCAGTCAGTCCAAAGGAAGGAGGCGTGACCACTGTAACTGTCCTTCCCACTTAATATGTGACCTGCACACAGTAAAAAGGAGTAGCTTCTATATCTGTATGTCCCACAACAGGAGGAGAAGTCTCTGTACCTGTCAGTCCCAGTAAAACAGCTATAGCCTCTCACCAGGTCCATTTGTTGTGCTGCTGAACAGTGCTGAGAGCTGCGACTGAAGATCCAAAGGTTTTGTTATTTCTTCATTCGTTCCATCTTTTCCCCTTTCCTGTTCCTCCCTCTCTCGCTCCTCCACTCTCCTCTTTTCGTCTCTCTCTCGCTCCTCCACTCTCCTCTTTTCCTCTCTCTCCTGCTCCTCCACTCTCCTCTTTTCCTCTCTCTCTTGCTCCTCCACTCTCATCTTTTCCTCCCGTTCTCTTTCCTCTTTCTCCTGCTGGGCTGCTTTCTCCTGAGCCTGACGGAGCCTCTCCTGGGCCAGGAGCTGCTGCTCCTCTTTGAGTTTGGCCTCTCTCTCCTGGGCGAGCCTCCTCTGGAACTCGGCCTCCTCTCTCTGAAGGCGTTCCTGCTCCAGCTTGGCCTGTCTAAGCTCACACACACAAACACACACACATATATTACTGCTTGTAAATAACAACCAACTCTTGGGCAGTATGATGGCATTGAAGGTAAGGTGGGTGCTGCACAGCTCCTCGAGACCAGGGTTTGAACCTCATCTGTGAGTTTTTTTTTGTGTTTGTAGGAGTTTTCTCTGGTTACTCTGGTTTTCTCCCACTCCTCAAAAACATACCCATGGGTGAAATTAGAATATTTTACTGATATTGTGGGAGGTAATGTGTACCATTTTTATGTATATGGGTTCTTTAATCACCTGGCTGCTTCTTCCTCTCTCCTCTTTCTTTCCACCTCTTCTTGCTTCCGCCTGTTCAGCTCCTTCATTTTCTCCTCCTTCACCCTGTTAAGCTGCTCCAGAACGGCCTGCTGCTGCTGCTGCCTTTCTCTCAGCTCCTGTAACGTTCCCAACAACCTTTCCTCAATGTTAAATCCATGTTAGAGGCACAACCCAAACTCAGATCAACTATAAAGTGTAGTAAATATTCTGAATGGAATCACCAGTACAAGCTTTTACACTCCATCCAGTAACATCACAAATCATCACATCTACAGTGAAGCACAGCGAAGGACCAACAGGGTGAACATCTACTGATGAGGGATGGAGGGAAGCTCTCGGATAAGTGTGATGGATAGAATGATGAGAAAGAAGTGAAAGAAGAACCTTGATTAGTAGGAAGAGATTTGTTAAACATCCCAGCAATGACAGAAGTCCCTGTAGCATACAGTCATCCAGCTCCACTGACTACACACACAGCCGGGGGGAAAGGAAGAAAGACAGAAAAGAAAGAAGGAAAAAGAGACAGAAAAGTAAGGAAGGAAGAAAGAAAAGAATAGAAATAAACACGAGTATTATCATTAGTATTGATGATTATTGGATGGTATCAGGTGTGTTACTATGTTACTGAGTTCAGTTAGTGATTATGTGAGGTACTGTTACTGTGTTTGTGTGTGTGTGTGTGTGTCTGTGCATATGTATGGGTCTGTGTGCGTGTGTGTGTCTGTTGTCTGTGTGTCTGTGTAGATATTCGTGTGTGTATGGGTCTGTGTAGGTGTATATGTGTGTGTATGTTTGTAAGTGTGTGTGTAGGTTTGCATTGGGTGTATTAGTGTATGTGTGAGTATGTTGGTTTATGTTGTGTGTGTAAATGTGTGCACATTTGTGTGTGTGTGTGTGTGTGTGTGTGTGTGTGTGTACGTGTAAATCGTACTAAGTATTTTATTGGTTCAGCCAGACCTTTATGTCCCGGTTGTAGCTCTCCATCTCAGACAGCTTGGTGGTCGTCTCCCTCTCCAGAGCATCCAACTGCTCCTTCAACTTCCTGCAGCTCAGGTCCTTCATACCCACATTCTTCCTCACATCATTCAGTCCTTCACCTGAGATACAGCGAGTGAAGTACGATAAAAAGACAGAGGCAGAAAGAGGCTTTTACATTCCATCCATTCACCCATTTATTCATCCATCCATCCATCTATCCAAGCTTACACCTACTAATAATGCATCATGGATCAACCATTCCTGCTTTTAACCTTACATGAATCCATTCAACCCTAAATCCATCCATCCATCACTGCATTCATCTATTCTTCTATCCATTCATGCATGCATCTACTATCTATGCACTATGCACCACCTATTCTTACTTTCAACTTTCCATGCATCCATCCAACTCTAAATCCAACCATCCATCCATCCTTTCTTCCATCCATCCAAACTCTGATTAATTTATTCATTTTCCCTCATCTAGCCATATATTACTTTCTTCCATCCATTCATCAATCCATCTGCAAATTAATTAATTTATTTTCTCCTCCATATATTTATTATTTCAGACTTCCATCTATTCATCCATCCATCTATCCATTCATCCATCCAGCCACCAACCAAACTCAATTTTTTTCAATTAACCACTTTAGTAAGTTTTTTACAGTTAGTGTTGGTCTGTGTGAGGTCTCTCAGTCTGTCGGTCAGCCTCTGTTTCTCTGGACCCAAATTACTCAGCTGCCTCTGAACATCCTAAAAAGAAATTAAGGAGTTCAGTACAGTATCGAGCCTGCACATCAACAAAATCTTCCATTATATCTTCCAATAAACATAAATCTATAGTTATATTCTTATAACCTCAAACTGCAGCTGTAGAGAGTTGATGTCAGCAATGCGACCGTCTCTTTTCTGATTAATGAGCTCTAACTCCGCTCTCTGAACATGCCTCTTGCTCTGAGCATCACGGAGACAGTTGGAGATCTGCTTGTGCTTGTTGCCCTAATGGACAGATGAATAGACCAATATGAAGTATGATTATACAGTTCTCTGTACCACCAACAATATTGTGGGTCCCTTTAGACTGGTGTTTATCTGTACAAGAGTATGGCTTCTGTAAGTCTTGGCACACTCTAGACAGGGTGGCATTTATTGGTTATGCATGTTTTAATAACACCAGAGAAAAGTAAAACTGACCACAGCCTCCAGTTCCAGCTCCAGACTCCTTTTTCTTGCTGTGAGTCTCTCAATGTCTTTGTTTTCTTTTTCGCGTTGAGCCTGGAGCTCCATTCTCTTCGTCCTCTCCCATTCCTTTCTCCTCTGTCGCTCTGCCTCCTGAAGGAGAGACATATTTAACTTATTAATGAGCTGTAAATTGTGGTTTGGGCATGTGCAGAGAAGGGATGAGAGTTCTTTGGGGAGAAGGGTGCTGGAGTCACCTGTAAGTCCCAGTAAAGTAGATGTGGTCTCTGTGCCTGTCAGTCCTAGTAAAGGAGGTGTGGTCTCTGTGCCTGTCAGTCCCAGTAAAGGAGGTGTGGTCTCTGTGCCTGTCAGTCCCAGTAAAGGAGGTGTGGTCTCTGTACCTGTCAGTCCCAGTAAAGGAGGTGTGGCCTCTGTACCTGTCAGTCCCAGTAAAGGAGGTGTGGCCTCTGTACCTGTCAGTCCCAGTAAAGGAGGTGTGGCCTCTGTGCCTGTCAGTCCCAGTAAAGTAGGAGTGGCCTCTGTACCTGTCAGTCCCAGTAAAGGAGGTGTGGCCTCTGTGCCTGTCAGTCCCAGTAAAGTAGGAGTGGCCTCTGTACCTGTCAGTCCCAGTAAAGGAGGTGTGGCCTCGGTGCCTGTCAGTCCCAGTAAAGGAGGTGTGGCCTCGGTGCCTGTCAGTCCCAGTAAAGGAGGTGTGGCCTCTGACCTACCTCCTGCCTCTCCTGCTCTTTTAGTCTTTCCTCTTCCCGTCGTCTCTCCATCTCTCTCTGTTTTTCGATACGTTGCTCCTCCTCTCTTTGCCGGCGTAGCGCCTCTCTCTCTCTTTTCTCCAGCTCCTCCCTTTCTCTCTGTTGTTTCCTATCCTCCTCTTTTCTCCTTTCCTCTCTTCGTTGTTCCTCCTCACATCTCTGCTCGTCCTGAAGTGCCAGGCGTCGCTTCTCTAGCTCCATGCTGCCTCGCTGGAAGTTCTCCTTCAGCTTATCCTCAAAGGCCACTGAGACACAGTGAGAATGATCAAAACATTTATAGGCCTAAAGCTTTTTGCTGCACAGATAAAGGCAGAGTGGTGTAAAAATGTATTTGGCTCTTTTCCTGCTAATGTGCACTTTTGATTAATTCTTCATCACCGCCGGCACCCACAAATAAGGAGAGAGGTCATCAGAGCCAATCATGTGTCTGTTTAGGCGCCTGATTGGCTGATAGCAGAGCTGAGATTGGAACTCAAGAGCTGGAGATCTTAGTACTGTTGGGCTAGTGTGTTTAACTACTGCCCCACACTGATTTATTACAGATGTTAAACAGCTTTGCTAAACCTTTTTGTATGTTGTAATTAATGTGTTTTTTGTTTAAAATGTGAAGTAATAACAAAAAATGTGTGTGTGTGTGTGTGTGTGTGTATGATACCGTTGCTCTTGTTCTTGTTTGCAGGTTCTGGATCTTTGAGTTCTGTGCTGATTCGAGTAATGATGCCATTCGGCAGGTCACATGGCTTCCCTGTTCTACACACACACACACACACACACACACACACACACACACACACACACACAAACAAAGGCATTATGCGCAGGGCAACTGCACAGACATGACTGTCTATGTCTGAGGACGGGTAGCTGAAGTCATGCGATTGGTACCCTGTCCTGCGGATTCCTGCCTTGTGCCTAGTGTTTCCCTGGGGAACTGGACCCGCTGTGACGCTTACCAGGATAAAGCATTTGATGAAAGGTAGTATTTACAATACAAATATGTATTATGTTCTGGAGAGAGAGCACTTCTCACATACTTTAAAGCATTATAAAAATGTTTATATCAAATAAATCTAACAAAGTATTAACATGGACACACATTATAGTGCACTTACACTTTTTTTATACAAAGATTATACAGTAGTACAAAGCTTTGTACACATTTCACAATGGCAAGAATGTCAGTTGGAGCCATTTTCTAAGCAACATCAGGCCCAAGATTAGCCAGACAAAGTCAGGAAGGAATTCTAAACTGACACCTAATGTTGACAGTAAATTCGTCCAGATGTTCAGATAAAAACAGGAAAAAAAACCAGATCTGCATTAAGTTTAAAGTTGACGGAACACAGTTGACACTGTCCACAGCTGAGCAAGCTTAAAAATGGATGTGCTAGTTGCCATGAGTGTTTATGTCTGTTACCTGAAAGACGGCGGCACTAGATCTGCAGGAAGGGTGAGAGGTAAAGGATGACCTGTTTTGGCCATGTCCACCAGGTGCATAGCCAAAATAAACTCCTCCGCTCGCAGCTGACCATCACGATCCACATCTGCTAGACTCCTGACACACACACACAAACACGAACAATTTATGATATGTATATAATGACGTGTCTTTGTGCCGGACGTGTGGTTATCTGCACTCACCATATAGTAGCGAGCTGAGTCTGTGTGAGGTTGGAGGCAGTGAGGGCATTTCTGACCTGTGGACCTAAAACCACACACACACACACAGAAACACACACACACAAAGTTCTTTTCATTTGACATAATAGACATGATACGCTAGGTCACTACTGCTTGCATCCAGGGTTTAAATCCCCAGCAGTGTTATTGACCGGCCAGGCATCTACATACAGAAATGAATGGCTATGTCTGGGAAGTAGGGGATGGCAGTGGCCCTGTCAGGGATGTGTTATTGCATTGCTTCCAGCAATTTTAGAGAAACAGGACCCACCCTGACCCTGACCAGGATAAAATGGTTGTAAACATGAAAATAAAATGAATGTGCAGTCAGCTAAATAAGTAAAGTCACAATCACAATGCAACACACACACAAACACACACACTCACACACCTGATAGGTATCCGGTCATCAGCTTGTCCAGACTGTTGAACTGCTGCCTATATTTGAGTCGGGAGGACTGAGGCACCGCCCAATCAGATGCTCCGGTTTTGGGTGAGTTACTTGCCAGTGAGTTGGTAGAGGAAGAGTTTGAGCTAGAGGCAGCCAATGAGAAATCAGAAATCACATCTCACAAAAAATACTTTGTAATCATATCACTTTGTAAACAACCAGAGCTCATCTACCAGCATCCAGATAGAGCACTACAAACTACAGTTGAAATCAAAAGTTTACACACACCGCAGAGTCATAAATATATAGACAGCACCTAATCTTTAGCTTATTTCACCCTGATCAGTCGCACTTTGTGCACAGGGCATGATTACATTGGAACAGGAAAGGGTCTTCCTCAAACTGTATAACTGATATGATACACCTGTTAGCCACTGGTGTGGCTGAAACACCTCACCTCTAAGCCCCACAGTGAACATGTTCCTCAGAGGTGTGTGTAAACTTTAAACCTCAATTGGTTTTAGGCTGAAGCGTTCTAACACAAAGGTAAAAGGAACACAATGTTACCTTGTAAAATGTAAAAATGAATGGCTATGCCATCTTCTTTGTGGTCATGGGGTTTGTATGATGCCAAGCATGGGTGGTAAATAGCAATGATTAAACAAAATGCACAAAGTGTTAGGACATGGTGACGTGATGTATATGGAGAAAACTTTTAAAAAATCTTAGTTATTACCTGCTGGATGCTAGATCCAAGAGCGAGTGAGATTTATTCACACCTGCAGTGAGTGGAGGTGATACAGAGGACATGAAACACACACACACACACACACACACACATACATTTTAATTCTTTTACTTAAAAGGGGTTACAGTTCAGTTATAGAACACAAGAGGAAGCATGTTATTCTGAAGAACATATATTGTAATATTATTCACCATCACATCAAAATCCATTCATTAAATAATAAAGCAAATGTGGGACCAAAATTCTCCACCAGAACCATAATTCCAACTAAAGTTCACTACAGATGAACTATATCTATGTTCCCTACTGATTTTCAATGTGTGTGTGTGTGTATTACCTGGTGCCATTGTTAGTGCGGCAGTGCCGTCGGGTAGTGCTGACAGACTGAGGGAATCGGGGACCATTGGCATAGGCAGCAAAGGGGGCACATGTGGCATAGAGGTCAAAGAGTTTACAGAAGACACAGAGGAGCCGACAGCCGCTGGGGTCAGCAGGGGCATAGCTGGCATGATGGACAAGTTTGGCATTGAACCCATACCTGCAAACACGAGTCACAGTCAAACCTCTCCTGCTTTTTTAAGCCAGTGTGATTGATTTCTAGTCAGCACGTTTTAGAATGATTAACAAAATGATTCAAAGCTCATATGATTCATTTTACAGGAGTTATAAAAGAGTTGAATCGTTACAACCACGTAGTGTTCTAGCACAGGTACAGTCTGAGCACAGCTTACCGAAACGGGCCGATGATGTTGTTACAGGGACGGGGGTTTGCTTCATGATGATGGGCAGAGATGGAGGAAGAGACACACCCTGGAGCTGCAGCTTAATCAGCTTCATGGCAATGGAGAACTCTAAGCGATCCATCTTACCATCCTTACCCATGTCAGCTAACGCCCTGAGAGAGGGAAACACAGTGGCTATTTTGAGAGTTCAACTACAGCTGATTGATACAGCAGGTAGTTCTGAGCACAAAATCTGATTTATTTGGGTGAACATTTGGGTTTCGGTTTCAAAAAAGTGGACACTAGGGCTGAAGAGGTTCAACTAATTGGTTGTACATGTTCTCCCCGTGTTTGTGTGGGTTTTCTCCAAGAGCTCCAGTTTCCTCCCACAGTCCAAAGACGTGCAAGTGAGGTGAACTGGAGATACAAAATTGTCCATGACTGTGTTTGACATTAACAACTTGAACTGACAAATCTTGTGTAACCAGTGATTAATTGTCCTGTCATAAATGTAACCAAAGTGTGTAAAACCTGATGTTAAAATCATAATAAATAAATAAACTGTGGTATACACATACACTGAAGAATGTGTACATGTGTATGTTTGATCTGGGGAGGGTAGATAGTTGACAAATGCCTTCAAAACCATGCAACTATGTAAGTTAGATGTAATTCACGGTTGTTTTGTAGTGTTAATGTCAGGGCTCTGTGCAGGCCACTAGAGTTTATTCACACTTTAATAGTCAGATCATGTCTTTATAATTTGTGATGGCGTTTCTTTTTTTTTTTTACCAGATCTCAGCCAGTACTGAAGAAGGAAGGCCAGACTGCAGGAAGAACTTGCGTGCTTGATCTCCTGCACACAGAACACACAGACACACACACACACACATGATATGAAGTCGGCACCCATTTCTTCAGCCGTTCTTCTCGATGATTATTACTGACGTACCTGTCAGACTTCACACCCCCCAAATTATTTGCTGTTTTTCACTCTGAATAGAAAATTTTGGCTCTGATCTGCATATCTACTCAGAAATGTGTTAAGGAACCATGAACTGCCAGAACAGCTGACTGAATTAAACAATTTATTCAACATAACTGTCATTAGTCAGTGGTTTTATATGAATGGTGGTAACGAACCTGTCTAACAACCTCCCAGAATCTAAAACATTCACAGTCCAAGTGCAGAAGATGTACAAGCGCATGTGTCTGTAGGAGCATCAGACTGAATTTATGGCATCAGGGACTGATGTTGGATGGGAAGAAAATTTAATCCAATTCATCCCAGTGTTCCTCACAGCTCTTTTCATACCAAACTTATGAAACCATGTATTTATGGATATTACTGGGCACAAGGGCAAAGCCATGGTGGAGGAGGAAAAAACCCTCCCCAAACTGCTGACACGTAGATTAAGTTTATTTGTAATAATGATTTTATACATCTCTTAGTATTGGTTGTGGCTAAAACACCTAAACTTTCAATTCTAGTTTGGATGGGTGCAAATATACCCGTGTGTATCCTTAACAGGACCACCTTAGAAACAAACCCTGCAGTTATATTTATGTCACCACATGGTGAGAACTGAATTTTGTCCTTGTTTCCGGTCTTATCAGGACTTGTGTGTGTACTCACCTGACACGAATCCCAGTGTGGGACTGAGAGAGTCGAACTGTTTGTCATGCTTTCCTCTCTCCTCTGGAGTGATGGCCCAAATATTAAACCCACCTCAAAGACAGAAAGGGACGAAAGAGGAGACAAGCAACATTAGAAAATTGTTTCTCAATAGCATTCTCTAATTCCAGCCTTAGAGGGACGGTGTCCAGCTTAGTTGGTTGACCATGTGTAACATGTGTAAAGTCCCACTCATTTGGATAGCACTTTGTACAATAAACATAGTCTCAAACTCCAAAATTCCATGGCATCAAGCTCTCAAGTTCAAATATCAGCTCTGCTATCAGCCGATCGGGCACCTACACAGGCACATGATTGGCTGCCTGCCTATAGGAGGAGGAACAATGATTGAAATCGCTGGGGCAATTACCACCTTTGCTGACCGGTTGAGGCGTCTGCATGGGGAGGGGCGGTTAATCACAAAAGGTTGTGTCTGGCTCTCTGCATGTAATACTGCGGTCCTAGCAGGTGAAAAGAAGCGATCACCAGCTGTGTGAGCACGTCAGAGTGGGTAGGTGACAGCCCCGGCCCTCCTTGATCAGGGTGAGGATGGTGGATGTGAAAAAAGCTCCAATAAGGGGGAAAATGCTCAGTGAAGAATTAATAAAAAATAGTTTAGACAGTGTATCTAGACATGCATGAAGCTAAATTAGCTGTAACTGGAAAATAATCACATTTTTATGTAGCACATCGTTGTCGATTACATTAAACAAGCTTATATTTTATAACAAGTGTCCAGCAAACAGCTGCTGTTGTTCTTCCACTAGTAAACACGTACATGTTCTCACAGCCTTTATCCACTGTTCTACACGACGATGTCCCAGAGGATTTTTACTGCCACTGAAGCAGCTCGGCTCTCACCGTTAGACAATCCGCTGCCATGGAGTTGATGTTTAGGGACCTGAACATGGAACCAGGCGTTGCTAAGTGTTTCCAGTTTTAAACAGTAAACCTATGTTTCCTTTCCTGAATCATGCTTTTGAATCAGAAGCGCTTGACAGGAAGAGAGAGAATGAAATGTGCTGGATGTCTTTATAGATGAATGGTACAGAAAAGCCATGACTTCTTTAACTATGATTGAATGGTACAGAATTGGCTACTAAAATTGACCATTAGGTTTGAATAAGTGAGTACAAAGGTGAGTGACTGTTGCTCTGCATCTAACTGGGTTCCTGTCTAGTATTTGTGCTTTGCACTCAGTATATCCAGGTTGTGCCAGACCCACAGCAACCCTGATCAGGATGATGAGATTGCTTCACTACTTCATCTGGAATGAATAGCACACATCAGCCACACCTTTACCAGAATAATTTAAAATCAAATTAAACACACACCTAAAGAAGCACGTTCAAGCGGCACAGCGGTAAATTATGCTAACCCACTACTGCAGGTATTGGGGGTGGGTTTCTGAGACCCACACATTCTTCAGTTAAAATGAATAGAACAAAAGAACTCCAAAACTTTCTTAATTAGAATCAATTACTAACATTCATAGCACAGAAAATATGCCAATAGGTGTATTGGCAATTCTAACTCATTACTTGGAGTGAAGTCAGTGGCTGATAAATGTCCGTAGTTCATCACCAATGTGGTAAGCATGTTAAATTAGCATAAAGGATCGGGTTAAATAAAGCCAGTGGGGTTCTATTAAGAATAGAATAAATAGTATTCCAGCATGTTTGGAAGCTGGAGTCAGAGCACAGGGTCAGCCATAGTATGGTGACCCTGGAGCAGAGAAGGTTAAGGGTCTTGCTCAAGGGCCCAACAGTGGCTGCATGGCAGAGCTGGGATTTGAACTCTCAACCTTTCAGTTGATAGCTCTATTCACTAGGCCACTACCACTGTCCCTAAGTATTAAATGGTTAAAATATGATTATTCAAGTGTTATTAAAATACGCCTAGATCATGCTCATACTGAAGTGAGCTGGTGTGGCGTGATGGTTAAGAGCCTCAATGTCTGAGATCACAAATACAGAAGGTGCATGGTGTTACATGAACCTAGCCATTGAGGGGAGACACACATCAGTGCCCCTGAGTGCTGGTCCCACACTTGGGTAAATACTATAAAATCTGCTATGGAAAGTAAGTGCATTAGATAACTTAACCATCCAAAACTATTTTACCTTTTATGAAATAATCTACAGTAACAATTTATTTCATGCAGTTTAAAACCTGATGGTGAGGAAACACACCATGAATTACAAATAAGTGCATAACCATCATCACAGCGCCACAGTGAAAGTAAGGACAGATATAAAAGCAAATAAAAGAAAATAAAGATAAACAGTCAGTGAAGGATATCAGTAGATAGAGAGATAGAAAGGCAGAATTATAAATGAAGAGAGAGATGATAGTTGAAGAAAGAGAAACACAGAGGGACTCTGTGTTCTTACCATTCATGGCTGCAGGTGGGAGTCAAGGCTCTTCTGTTCTACCGGCTCGGCTAGCTAACACTCATCTGCACAGACAGAAAGAGATTAGTGACGCAAGCTTAGCTTTACATGGAGAAGAGATTTAGTGGACTGAGAAAAATGGAAACCTGTAAAGTGTGTGTGTGTGTATGTGTGTGTGTGTATGTATGTGTGTGTGATAAGATGGATTAGTCAGCAGATGAAAGAGGGAATTAGAACTGAACGAGTTCAGGATTTTTAAACAGGGTCAGGAATGAAAAAAATAGAGAAAATTTAACAAAAATGTAGAATTCATTAAGTGTGTGTGTCTGCGTGTGTGGCCTAAAGTATTTGGACACTTGCCCATGAGCTTGCTGGACATCCCATTTCAAAAACAAATGCTATTAAAATAGAGTGACCTCTCTGTGATCTTTTCAGTTATAAAAACTCTTCTACATACTTCAAACTCACAAGACTTTGAAGTATGTATGTGGGAATTTGTGCCCATTCAGTCAAAAGAGCATGTGCAGGCTTGGGAACTGATGCTGATAAGAAAACCTGAATTGATGTTCCAGATCATTCAAAATCTCTTCAATGTGGCTGAGGTCAGGACTCTGTTCAGGTCACTGGAGCTTCTTTGAACTAAGCTTTTCTTCACATCTTTATAGAGCTTGCTTTGTTGGGCAGGGCCTTCCCTAAACTGTTGCTGCAAAGTTGGAAGCATATTCATTGATTTATTACACCTGTTAGTAATTGTTGTGGCTGTATGAATGTAAAAATTAGAAGGGGTGTCCCAGTACTTTTGTCCATATAGTGTAGGTAAAAATTGCCCTGTTTCAAACATCACATGCCAGCAAGTGTTGGTAGAGACCAGCATGTGTTGGGTTAAATGTTCACCTACCGGCATGAGTTGTGTTTTGAACACAAAATTGACATTGTCCAGTCAATTCAGTAATGAATCACTAGTTTGCAACAAAACCCAGCTAAGACCAGCAAGCAGTTAATTGTGGTAAAAGCATTTTTTCACAGCAGGTTTTTGATGGAGTATTCTGTACATCATCCAAACGACACATTTTCTAAAGATTTAACTAATGGCCATTATGTCTAAGAATAAATTATAACTCCTCAAACCCCAACATTAGAGTTCCAGCCACTGGGAATTCAGCTGAAAGCATTGTGAAGTTCAGAGCAAAAGGAAATGACACAAACAGCTTCCTGTTTAAAAAAACAACAAGACAGAGGAAATACACCCAATTCCTTTAATCACAGAAATGAACACTGCTATACTCAGTTAAAGGACAGGCAGAAGGAGCTCAGTGTGACCCAGTCTGGTGGACTTCGATCCTTCTGTAATGTACACATTGAAGGGTGAGGTGAGGATTTAGGGATGTAAATTGAGTGTGAACACATCCTGGTTACTTTTAATCTCAAGTGTGTCTAGATTTTATACCTACAGTATCAGCATTTAAAGACCTTAACGCTGAGAAACTCCAAATACAGGAGAAAGTTACATTAAAAGAGGTGTGGCCTCTGTACCTGTCAGTCCTAGTAAAGGAGGTGTGGCCTCTGTACCTGTTAGTCCTAGTAAAGGAGGTGTGGCCTCTGTACCTGTCAGTCCTAGTAAAGGAGGTGTGGCCTCTGTACCTGTTAGTCCTTGTAAAGGAGGTGTGGCCTCTGTACCTGTTAGTCCTTGTAAAGGAGGTGTGGCCTCTGTACCTGTTAGTCCTTGTAAAGGAGGTGTGGCCTCTGTACCTGTTAGTCCTTGTAAAGGAGGTGTGGCCTCTGTACCTGTTAGTCCTTGTAAAGGTGGTGTGTTCTCTGTAACTGTCAGTCTTGAGAAAGGTGTATCTTTTGTGCCTGGTAGTCCCATGTGTAGTTGTCTGTACCTGTCAGTCTTTGTAAAGGAGGTGTGGCTTCCAGCTACAAGCTGCTATTTATATAAATGAAATGTATCAAACCAACTACTTAAGACACATAGTGTATGTGTGTGTGTGTGTGTGTGTGTGTGTGTGTGTGTGTGTGTTGTTTCTAACACCCAACCCCAGACTCCAAAATGAAAACAATGCTCTGGATTGTTTTGGCTAAAACACCCATTGCTGAATACCTTCCTCTCCACTCCAAACCACCACCCCAACACACACACACACACACACACACACACACACACACACACACACACACACACAAGACCAAACATTCATTGCCTGGACCCTGATAGGCACCTGCATGCAGCACTAACCAATCAGCATTCAGTCCCACTTCCCTCTTCTAACAGAGTACGTATATCTTCATAGTGCACTACCCAGCATGCTTTGTGCTTGGAGAAGAAGGACTTCTCTGTTCCCACAGGAAACACATGGGCTTGGGCTCAGTCCTCTAGTATGCACTATTTACTAAAGGTGCACACTCAAACCCACCCTGCTGCATGTGCTACAGTGTTCGAAAAAAGCATTTAACCTTTTAAACTGTTTTAGATTTCATGAACCTTTCCAACAGCACCATTTATTTGATAGTTCATTGTAATGTCTTGACCTGTCATGCCCAAACCAGTCAGCAGATAGTGTGGTGATGCTAGTTGGCGCGAGCGCATTCTCTTATACCTGGGAAACCCTTTATTAGTGTTTCTGAGTCTCAGCTCAGGACTGAGTCCACTCTCTAGTTCTTTCTTTTGAATCTGTGGTCTGTAAACAGTAACAGCCGGTGGACTGAGCAGCTGGTCCGGTTGCACCCATTTGCTATTTGGTTTTTTTAAGCCTAGCCCTTTGCTTCCAAGTTTTCTCTTTGATTTTTTCCCTCTGTCTTTGGTGTTTTCTCAGTTGAATTGTATTGTCATAATTATCTCTCTCTCTCTCTCTCTCTCTCTCTCTCTCTCTCTCTCTCTCTCTCTCTCACACACACACACACACACACACAGAGTAAGCATTTGTTGTGTAAGTGTGTGTATCCTACAGGACAGAGTATCACTGTCATATAGTGAACATATAGAGAACATCTTTCTGGGTCATTCTCCTTCACACTGCCTTCTCATAAAGCTCCAAGAGTATAGCCTACCACACACACACACACACACCCCCACACACACACACTGTACATATTTGGGATGCATACATCATTGCACCCTTAAATGCCAGTCACAAACCCAGGTCAGGACTGACATCCACTTAAAAACTGTGTCGAATCAAATATGCAGCCGACTGATCCACTGCGGCGACGCCTAATGGGACCAGCCGAAGGAAATCATTCATTTACAGAAAGCATTTCCTGGTTAACTCTGGTTAACTCGCCTTGTTGCTCAAGTCTTGGGTAACTGAGTACATTCTGAGTAAAGAGAAAATTGTGCACATTAAATTTTGCACCAAATCAATTCTTACTCTGAAAGCAAACCTAGAAATCAGCCCAGTTTTCACAGCTTTTTCAGAGAACAAGCCGTCCCTTAGGTGTCCGCACAGGAAAAACCAGGTCAACCTCGGTATGGTTGTTTCTCTGAATGATATACAGTGTTAGAAGGCCTGTTTAGGATTACAGAAGCGCACAAAGGCACCCTGCAGGAGACTAAATAAGGAACACAGTACAGGTGGGAACACTTCTAAAGCTAAGATTCTCATGTTTCAGTGAAAATAAGGGCTCTTAGTGGATTCAGTTTCAGGATGCTGAGCTTTTACCTGCAGAACGTGTTTAGTGATGTGGCTGCAAACAAGAGTGGGTGGGTCAGCACGGTGTGTCCACCAGAAATAGACACCTTGTTTCAAAACCTCTCCTGGATATTTTACATGTTAAAAAGAAAGTGGGAAGAGGTCTGTGCCAGTCTGTCTTGGGACTCACACACTTACCCATACACATACCTGTTGCAGCAATGTTTCAACTTTTTAGGTACATGTTTAAAAACAGTTTTCATTAATACCTTAAAAAGAAAAAAGGTGTATGTGGAACAGAAATGTTTTCAATATTCTCAAGAATCATGTTTTGCATTGACCACATAGTGGTTCCTTAGCAGTTAGAGTACTGGACTGTTGGTAGAAGGGTTGCTCAAGCCTCATCACTGTTAAATTGCAACTGTTTGGCCACTAAGTAAAGCTCTTAACCCTCAATTGCTGGCACTGTATTCACACCCAACTGTAAGTCAATGTGGATTAAAGCATCTTCTAAGCGCAAATGCAATCCCACGCTGTCCGAAGACAGCCGCAGACTAGCACCGCAGATTAAAGGAAACCCCAATGTGCTGACAAACCTGTAACTGACATACTGGAATGTCTTCAATTTAACTGTAAATAGTCAGTACATCTTTAACTAAAATGCAGATGTTAATGGGTTGGAGTAAAGATTTATTATGTGATCCTGTAACCTTAACATTCAACAAAAATGTTGGAATCACAACCATTTAATAAATTCTGCTGAGATTACATTGCTATATGGAACCAATAATGTGTTTGCCAGCTAGCAAAAAACAGCAAATGATTGTTAAACCTACTTCATATGGTAAACAGCAAACAATTTAGATGGAGATTTCAGATTCATTTCATCAACACAGAAACAAGTCAAATACATTCCAAGTTTTAAAGGCTGACCATGAGATCTGAGTCTTAGGGTCAGTACATGAAACCTAAAAAGTATCAGCATCTAATGCTTTTCTCAATCCGTTCAAGACATGGCTTAGAAACAGCCCAATGTTTGCCTGTTTAGGTAGAAATGTGTACCAACATCCATTAACCGTCAAAAAAACCATCATGAAACACAATGTCTGACTTGTGGATGTGAAATTAATAATGAAACCCCATAAATTTTGCAGTTATTATTAAATTTTACATTAGTGTGCTGATGCTCTCTATTTTCTGTTGTTTTGTTCAATCCATAATCACATTTCTACAGGCTTAAACTCACTCAATTCAGCTGTGTTTCATCTGGACTGGGGAAAAAACTCTACAGAAATAACCAAATCTATGCTTTTACTCAATGGATTTGAGCCATCAGTGACATTTCAGCCTCATCCACATCCTCATGTACCTAGTTTAGTTTGATACAGAAGGTACAACAAAATAAATTCTACCTTGACCCTCTTTAGAATGTAATTTTGGGGAGCACAAACTCTGTATATCTGACAGACTGTATTATGAAGGAACATCTGAACACACCTGATGCACCTGTGCTTAATCTACACCAGAACACCATATAATTATTAGTCATTGGTTTAAAGCCATTCTTTCTTGACTTTAGCCATATATCAGCTCTTTCTAAAAATCTTATCAGATACCTATATGGAAATAAGGTTCCAACTAGACCCTTTTCTCTTTTTTTCGAGAAAAATGTTCTGTGCAGAACCCACCAGAGATTAAGTTTAAATTGAGCTCTGAGTTTAACCACTTTGAACAAAAGAACCAGTCTGGAACCGTGTACATGGATCTGGGTTTGTTACAGGATGTGTAATGCAGAATGAAGATGTAGAAAAGCGTTGCAGCTGTTATTAAACTGGCACATCAAATCCAGTCTGCAGATCTGATCTATTCTCTATGCGTTGCTTCGTGGTTGCACCTTTTTAGAAAACACACATAACATAAATAAATGTAAATGCACCTGATCCAGCTGTGTTACCTGTGGATTGGAGAAGAACGCTGCATGATTTGACTTACAACATTCATTATTGCCATTAGTGTGGTGATGAAGCAGCGTAGTATGTAACGTGTACCCAGAAATAGCGTCTCTCTCCCGGTGCATGTTATAGTAACGGTAGCTTACCGTGCAGGCGGACGGGTGAACCCGGTGGATTTTGCAGGATACTTAGGCTCCTGGACAGGTGGATCGGGGCTTTTTCCTCCTCTGTTGCCCTCTATTGTTTTTCTCAGTATCCAGGTGACAGTGATGGTGGAGAAGCGCTTGAACGCTTGAACAGAGCCCAGCGAGTGAGCAAAAGACGCTCGTAGGGCAGGGAGTCGATTCTAAAAGGAATCGATTCTCCAGTTACAGGCTTCGGGATCCGCGATTCAAAGAACAAAGCTTAAGAGTCGATTCCACACAATTTGGCACACATAGAATGTAAATCAAAAAAAGTCTCAACAATAAATAAAACAAACAGGATGCACCTGAACTTAATTTGGGATGTCAGATCAGAATACTTTTGAGAACAAAGGATTTCAGAATTTGATTTTAACTTTTAGTCATTTTGTTCTTGTGGATGATTAAGTGTGAATAAAAATGCAATGATATCTAATCTGCATCAAATATACACCTCAAACTGTTTAAGGTCTGAATACTTTCTATATTAACTGTGTGTGTGGACAATGAAAGGGATTCTATAGATAAGATAAGATAAGTTAAGATAGACTTTTTTGTCATTATAGTTATACAATGAAACTTTGATTGGTAGCTCTTCAGTGGGACCAGCAGCAATAATAAAATAGAAATCAGATAAAAAATATGAAAATTTATTAACAAAAAATATATGACTCAGTGCAGCACAAAATGATCTAAAATTATAGGAAATATGAGCATTTACATGGTGAAACAATATGGACATATACACGTGGTTGAATAGTGCATACAGAATAGTGTAACTGGTATCTTATCATAGTAGAGACAGATAGTAATAATAATAATAATAATTATTATTATTATTATTATCATTATTATTATTATCATTATTATTGCTCAAATAGTATATGTTCATGTACATAATGTATAGAATGTTTTGATTTGAAATAAATAAATAAATCCTAATTTTAAATAATAAATTCAATTATAATGTTTATATAGAGTGATAATATAAATGTTTTCTTTGATGTTTTTATGTACATGTCATTAGAATTTGATTTCATCCCCTGTTCTTAACTTTCCTTTGGGTTTGTTAGAAGATATATTTATATAGAAAGGGAAGGGAATCGATTCCTGGAATCGACTCAAGATTCACAAACACCTGGATTTGAAGTTGGAATCGACTCCAAAATCAAGCAAAGTGTGACGTCAAGTAAGAGGCGGGGCGGGGATTTGTAGAGCAGCGGACGCACACACACGTCGACGCTCGTTGTGGAGCTGATGTTTGAGCGCATGCAGGTGAAAATAGGTAAATATAGGACACACACACACACACACACACACACACAGAGTGCTGTACTGAAGTATAGAGCAATACTTTACTATAGAATCGTGACCTTGTTGGAGATGAATGTTGCATGAATAAAGATTATCAAGGGAGGCTGGATTTTATAATGAATGATAGCCCAGAACTTTAAAATAATGCTAAACACCATGCCAACCAACCCACCTTATGCTAAATGTATGTATATAAAGAGATGGACTGGCTGAGCTAAATTACATCTATGCTGATAATGTAGCAAAAACGTGATGAAAGCTGAAGAAGTTCTGAAGATTATGGTGGAAGGTAGGAAAAACAAGCCAATAAACACCATCACCAAGCTACAACTGATGAAAGCCGTGGTCTGACCAATAGCCACATATGGATGTGAAACGTGGACACTGAAGAAGAAGGAGGAAAGATGCGGCCTGGCTTTCGAGAACAAGTGCATCAAAAAAAAAAAAAAAAAAACGTCTGAAAATCTCATGGAGGAAGATAATCATCACTGAGCAAGTTTACAAGATGGCCAGAACAGAACAGGAGCTACTGAACCACGTTAAGTCATTAAGTACTTTGAGCAGGTGATGAGGCACATTGAAGGCATTGTGATATCATGACTTGTAGGATTCAGAAGATGAGAAACTAGAGACTAAGCTGGACTGACATTACAATGTGGGTTGCCTTATTAGCGGCTAGTCTACTACTGCAACACAAGACAGAGGGCATTAAAGAAAGCTGACCCATCTGTGCTGCCAACCATAGCAAAGCAATGACAGTGTAGTGATGTAAAATTACCTCCTGGTATTGGGGAATGTGTGAGTAAATAGCCACACCAGGGGATTCCCAAACCCTCATGATAATCAAGATAATCAATGATAATCTTCTCCATCCTCTTCCATTACCAGCAGTAACTCTTTCGCTGGTCTGTACCGGATTCCATAACCTTCATGTCCTCTGGCATCAATGAGTCTTGAATGCCCAACAGCCTGTCGGCGGGTTCATTGCTTGGCTCTTTTTATACCACTGTCAGTTCTGTGGAAACTCACCCAGGCTGCCTGTGAACACCCCTTTTCTGTTTCGGACATATTTCTACCCAGATTTGGTCCTTATGTTGATCAACATGTGAACTACAAGGAACCACCATCAACCCAAAATGTAATAGATCCCCCACTCCCTCACATGCACCATTGCTACCACATAGGCACTGTAATGCCAGTTTTGCTTGGGTGGTCAAAGTTTGTTTGTTTGTTTATTAGGATTTTAACGTCATGTTTTACACTTTGGTTACATTCATGACAGGAACGGTAGTTACTCATCACACAAGGTTTATCAGTTCACAAGGTTATATCAAACACAGTCTTGGACAATTTAGTGTCTCCAATTCACCTCACCTGCATGTCTTTGGACTGTGGGAGGAAACCGGAGCACCCGGAGGACACCCACACGGACACGGGGAGAACATGCAAACTCCACACAGAAAGGACCCGGACCGCCTGGGGATCGAACTCAGGACCTACTTGCTGTGAGGCGACAGTGCTACCCACTTAGCCACCGTGCCGCCCGGGTGGTCAAAGTAATTTAGTTTTTAGGACCAAGTAAACATTAGACACAAGCTCACAGTGTATAAACAGATTCACTTTATTAATTTAATTATGGTTTTTACTTCAATTAATGACAAATCTACACATGACAAACTGTACAGCGACAAACCACAACTTCAGCAATCAATACATGATACATCAGAGCTCCAGACTTAACAGAGTCCAGATATTACAGACACCCATGATGGTCTGTGTTGTCCTGGCATGGAGACTGACATAATGGGTGGCTCACTTGCTGAGCTCCTTCTCCACTTCCTGGTATATCTGCTTCTCCAGTGCGGAGGTGTCGTACTCCTTTAGCATGTCGTACTGCCGCCACGGCTGAGCCCACTTCTGAGCGTGCTCCATCTGCTCAGGTGTCAGACACAGGTCAAAGCGGATGCCCTGGATGTTAAACTTGGGACGCTCCCAGCGCTTGGACCATGGGCGTGGCTTCATCTTTACCTTCATCTGCACAGAAAAAAATAATTGAAGACGTGGGAGAGGGGGGCCATTAGCTTATTATTCGGTTGTTCGGTGTGAATGCGCCGTACCATATTTATCAATCGAAAGAGATGCCAGTTGGACCCCCACTGACCAGATGTTATTTGGGTACTGGCCCATTCTCAGTAATACAGTGACCCAAACATTTCTTGGTCAGTGAAGGCCCTTTTCGATTAACGGATAAGCTAGAGTAATTGTATATCCACAAAGTTTATCTATATGGTATGCGTAGCTTATAAAATGTTCAATGAATATACGTTCACAGATGTTGCTATTAAACTGCTCTGTGAGTGTGTATATATGGTGCAGTATTAGGTATTCGAGTACACCTTCATGTTCCCTGAGACTTCTGATCGTTCTGATAAAAAGCAATGCTCGTGCACCTCATTAACAGGAACCTCTTGTGTCGAAGAGAGTTGGACGGGTTTCATATTGAAGTCGAAGGTGGAGAATTCTGGCAGAGCGTCTCTCAAGTACATGAGGTTATCATCGAGTCTTTTCTCCAGCTTTAACAGCTCAATGTGCTTCACACGTGGATTATACAGCTCATAACAGATCTCCACACCTACACACACACACAGCAAATCACTGAACATTGCACTGCACATTCAAGGTAGCAACAGGTAACGATGTGGTCATATATCACTAGACAAGTGCCATCCTTCATGTACAGAATACTCACTGAGTTTAATAATAGATAATCTTATTTAAAAGCAAGATTAGTTTAATATAACCTCTTTGTTCTGTACCCACCTTGGCCATCAACAATGTTTCTAAGGATGAAGGTGGCACCGAGTCCTTTGCCAGAGCGCTGGATACAGATGCCCACAAAGCGGTTTGTGTTGTTGGATGCATAAGGATCTGATGTGGTGACCGCCATGATGCTGCCTACAGAAAGTGCATATGTAATTCAGCTAAAGTTAAAATCAGACAGTAGCAGTTCACAGAGAGATACTAACAAATCTAGGAATGATATAAAACACGTGTGCAACAGATTTTCATTCACGGATCTAGACTTGTTTATGACGTGGAGTCAGGTGTAACCCTCGCTGGATTTGTATACACTTTACAAGCAATAATGACCCTGATGAAACTCGGACGACGTGATGCTTACCCACGTAGAACTCAGGAATGCTGAGGACTTTGCGTCTCTGTATCATGTCTTTGCGTTCAAGGGCAAATTTTAGGGGGGTTGTGCGCTGGCGAGGAGGAATGAACTCTGGACTCAGAAATCTGTAATCATAGTAAAAATTATAATACAGGGTCAGTGTTAACATTTATTTAAAATACATTTAAACAAAAATGGATCAGCAAAGTTCACTGTTTTAGGGTAATGGAAAGCACAAGTGTTGTTTAAATATATTTAGATCTTGGCTATGCTACAACCGAGACAACGTCTAAGCAGGTTGATGCGTACATATTTAAGGTTTATTTAAAAAAACCATTTAAAAGACATTTTAAAGAATGTTTTCTCACCGTCGACTTGCAACGTCAGGTCTGGATTTGTCCACAATTACTGGTTTGGTTGGAGGAGTGAATTTGGGAGGATCAGCACAAAGCACTTTGGATGACGAGAACAGGCCTAACAGAAACAATAAATAATAATTAAAAAGTGCAACAGAGAGATGTTGAAAAATAAATGTTTTACAATGTTTTTGTAAAATAAAGTAATAATTCAGGTTCAATAAATGTAATCATGTTCAAAAATCTAATAAAAGGTCACGTGTGCGTGGGTAAATAAACAGATAAATAAACAGATAAATAGGTGTCTGGGTGGATCTACAGATGTACCAACTTACTAGAGCAAAGATAATAAACATGAATATGATCTTAACATGAGTTAGGTTTAGAATTACCCATCCCAAATTTCAACCATCACCCTACACATGCGCACTACAAATGAATGTGCATGATGCCCTACCTAGTGCACTACATAGTTCTAATGTTCCAATTGAGACTTGGGCCTCTGTATTATAACTGTCCTGCTCATCACATTTGCTTCACTCAGTGGTGAAATTAAACATACATATAAATTTTCCTACATTTAATGACAGATAACAGTAATAAAAGTTACTTACGTTCATTCTGAAGTCGTACATGTTTAAACATCCTTACAGCTGCAACTGTCCTCCGTGTGCACGCCGCCATGTTTACCAGTTTGAGGACGGAAACTGCTAAGGGCCAAATGTCAAGAGGACAAGAAAGGCGTTTCGTTTGTTCTACGTAACATGATTTGAAATTTTGTAGAATTAAAAAAAATATATATATACAGTTAAACTGCCATCATATGTTGGTATAATTTTATGTAAATATTAATAGGTACTGAATGTACTAATGTTGTTCCTCCTCCCGTTTCATTTTAAAGAATCATGCATGCAAGAATGTATATTTAACACAAGGTGTCGCTCTTGCTTTTATTATACCCAGTCATAATAATAATAATAATAATAATAATAATAACAGTATTACTACTACTAATTATTTCAATCATTAGTTGTCTGTTTTACCACCGATTTATCCTGGTCAGGATTGTGCTGAGTCTGTTTTTTTTTTATATATACTTTATTTAAGTTTTCATAAAGAACAGCATGAACAAACAGAACATCAACTCCTACACAAAATTACAAAACAGATGATCAAAAAAAAATACAATTAGAGAAGAAGAAAAATAAATACATAATTAAAAAATGTAAATAAATAATAGTAATAATAAATAAAAATAAATAAATAAATCCCTATGGTCTTCCTAACTCATCCATAAATGGGTTCCATAATGACTCAGTGCTGGGTCTGTTTTACTGAGAAAAAGGTAGAAAACACCCTGTATAATAATAATAATAATAATAATAATAATAATAATAATAATACCACTACCACCACCACTACTACTAATAATAATAATACAATAACAGCAACAGTATTGATTAATTATTTCATTCATTCATTGTCTGTTTTACCACTGCTTTATCCTGGTCAGGATCGTGCTGGGTCAGTTTGGATGAGCAAAAGGTAGGAAACACCCCGGATAATAATAATAATAATAATATAATTTATACGACTGTCTCTCACTGTCAGCTCATTCACAAAATGTTTCTACTGCTGTTTACATCATGCTGTTGAAACCAACCACTTTTACATATTTATACGTTATACGTTTACATCCATCATTCAGTCTTGAATGGAATGGTCAGGGCAAAGGTCTGCCACATAGGAGGAACGATACAAGCAGGTGACTGGATACAATTAGATTAAAAAAAAAATGGAAAACTGCATAGATAGACTTAAAATGATTTAGATTTTTCTTATTTATATTATAGCAAAATAATCTGAATATTTAAAACTATTAACAGTGTTGAAACTTTTAGGAATACTGGTAGTTTGGATGGTTTTCTCCTACGGACTTTAGGACCTAGAGGAAATTCCTTCCCTCCCAGTTCCTCCAGTCTTGAGCAGAGCTGATTTGGCTCCTGCGCGCACCCGTGAGTGAGCGCGCACCCGTGAGCGCACCGCCGCTGTGCTCGGTAGTTCTGGAGTCGCTCTGAAGTTTCGCTCCGATGCTGCGCGCTGCGGACAGAACCGGGAGAACCGAGCCGCTCCAAGCATGTTCCTCCCGGAGCTGTGCAGTCAGTGCGCTCTGCTCCTGCTCGGATTAAGCTCTCTGCTCACCTGCAGCCAGACTTCTTCAGATTTATCAGGTCAGAACGGGCTGCTTTCACACACCATCACCTGTGGGTTGGTTTAGGTGCGCGTCCTCTGGGGTGGTGATTCTGTTAGTAGTTCCATCACAGCTGGAACGTTTTGCCTGCTGTTTTATAGTTGACACTGTGCGGATGTTTCAGGTGCGGCTTGATTTTATTTTTATTTTTTTACAACTTTTCCTGACCGCTTTAATTGGAGCCGAGAACAATGTAGGGTCGCCGGGTTGCGCATCTCTAAACTGCGCGCTCCCGTTTCCTAGTTTAATCGTAGACCACTACTGTATGACTTGTGGCGTAACTGGGATCCCCTGGGCACCATTACAAAATCTAATATGCCCTCTGTTTCAAAATTCATTTAAAATAGTACTGATGAAAGACTTATGTTGGTGTTAGGACTGTTTTGGAATGAGGAGTCTGGTTAGGCATGTCTTAATATTTTTAATTGTGGGCCAATAAAAGTGTTTTTATGATACACAATATGCATCATGATGGATTTCCTTAAAATGTTGGCAAAATAATAGTTCCTTAAAATAAAGTCTGCAGGAATTTGTGCTCATTCAGTCAAATGAGAATTTAAGAGATCGATCAACACAGTCGGTATTCCAGGTCATCCCAAAGGCATTGGGGTTGAGTTTGGGGCTCTTTGCAGGCCACTGGAGTTTCTCCACACCAAACTTTCCAAACCATTTTGTTATGAAAGTTGGTTTATTCACAGACTCACAATTATACTGAAACAAGAAAGGGACTTTCTTAAACCTTTGCCTAAAAATTGGAAGTATATAATTCATTTTATATAACTGTTATTATATAGGAGGCTTGGGTGCTAGCCTATTACTGCTGAGATTTAGGGATCCAGGTTTGAATCTCACCAGTGCTGTGGACTGGTTGGGTGTCGGCATAAACATGATTAGCTAATGTCTGTTTTTCAGTGCGCTCTCAGTGCTGGTCCCTAGTCCGGATAGAGATAGGAGGGTTGTGTCATGAAGGGCATCCTGCATGAAAACTGCCAAATTAGCTTAAGTTCTAAATCACATCATCACATGTGTTGTATGTAGTAACATTTATTTGTTGCACATGTGCACTAAATAACCTGATAATAATGCTAAAATCCAGCTGGTTAAAACAAAGCTCTCACAATCGGACCACGCCTGTGCCCTGATTTTAATTCTCCAAGTATGAACTGTACACGCCAACTCCAGTAATAGGAATAAAGCAGAAATTTGATATGATCAGATTATTAATGTACATGTACACACACTCACTTATGATTAGACGTTATAGAGCTGTGTTTTCATACTCGCATTGCTCAAGGTCAGAGAAAGTCCACTTGATGCTCAGATGCTTTGTCAGTGTGACAGAAGTAACTGAAGCAGCTAGAAATGTGACATTGTCCGACGTCACTCGGGGACCATGTGAACATCCACAGCGACTTTGTGTGGAGCAGAGGACTACTGTGTACCACACTCAATTTCAGGAGGGATGAAAGGGAACCAACCCACTTAAATAATAATGCCAAACGTACCATACCAAACTTCTGGCAGGACTGGGACCATGACCCTTTGAGACACATGGCTGTGCCACTACACTGAAAACAGCTTAAAAAGAGTTAGAACCATTACCCCTCCAGGATGCCAGTGCATTGTAGGATTACATGGGTGCACTCATTATTGCTCACAGGTTTAACACCTGAAGACAAATGGTTAAAAATGCACAAAACAGTAATCAGATGGTGATGGGTCTGATTTCGGACCTGTAGTTTACATACACTGATGTGGAACATGTTCAACGACGTATCAGTCTCTAATCATTTGAAACAGCTTTTCAAAAGATTTGGAGTGTGTCTGTGGGAAGTTGGGCCCATTTAGTTAAAAGATAATTTAAAAAGTCAGGAACCGGTAAACCTTGCTTGACTGTGGACAGTAACACCTGTGTTCCGATCTGTTTTTCTGATGATTTCTGGATTACATCTGTCCATTTGGACCAAATTCTGTTTGGGTTTTCCTGAGCTTCTTAAAGAGACTACTGTTTCACGTACTTTGTCCTTACAGATAATTGTTTGTACAGATGATGTTTGTACAGATGATCTGAAGTTGCTTAAAATGGATTTAAGTGGCCTTTTTAACTTGTGTAAATGTATTTTTGCGTACTGAGATCTTTACAGAGACACTTTCTTTTGTGATGATTGTGGCTCAGTCTGTTGGGTTTATATGGACGTGGAGAAGTCATCAGCTGTAGCCAGTCAAAACCACAAAGTAGAAATTAGGACATGCAACACAGTTAAATAACATTTAAACTTTGTACACCAACAAATGATTAATAATGATCTAATTTTTGAAATCATAAATAATTGGAATTGTTAGGACATTGAAGTATTATAACAGTATTCAGTGCATGTGTGTGTGTGTGTGTGTGTGTGTGTGGAGATGTGTGTGCTAGTGCATGTGAGCAAAAGTGTGTGTGGTTGTGTGTGCGTTGTAAGAAGGACCCACCAGGGTGCTACAGTGAAAGCCGAGGTTCCCTTTAACTCTTGAATGGGATGTGAGGCTGTTAAAGGGTTGAAAGGTCAACTGAGGTCAAAACATTTTTAAGCATCTTACTATCCCACCCCCGCCGCTTACCACAGACTCGACCTCTCTCTGTCTTTTGTGTTATGGTGGTCTTAAACGCAGATGTGAACAAAGGCAGAACTAAAACGGCAATATAATTACCCCATTATATTCCACAGAATACCACTTGATCAGAAACGTGTTGGATCGTGAGCTTTATAATGAAGTTATAACAGCTACAGTTACACTGCTAGACAGAATTTTGTGCCTGTCCTATTCTTACCACTTTATAACTGAGCTGTTGTTGCTCCTTAATGTTTCACACAACACACAGTTAGTTGAGCTTCAGCATGGCAGAGATCTGACCCATAGGTGGCACGCTGAACATGACATGACTGAAAAAATGAAACTTACTTGTTAAAACAGGGAGTCTGCAAACTTTTGTTGTTAATGCTCATGTTCTGTCGTAGACTGACTTCTGTGTTTTAATACAAATTGGTCTCGTTACATCACATTTACATTTGTGGCATTTAGCACACAAAATTCCTTCCCTCCCAGTTCCTCCAGTCTTGAGCAGAGCTGATTTGGCTCCTGCGCGCACCCGTGAGTGAGCGCGCACCCGTGAGCGCACCGCCGCTGTGCTCGGTAGTTCTGGAGTCGCTCTGAAGTTTCGCTCCGATGCTGCGCGCTGCGGACAGAACCGGGAGAACCGAGCCGCTCCAAGCATGTTCCTCCCGGAGCTGTGCAGTCAGTGCGCTCTGCTCCTGCTCGGATTAAGCTCTCTGCTCACCTGCAGCCAGACTTCTTCAGATTTATCAGGTCAGAACGGGCTGCTTTCACACACCATCACCTGTGGGTTGGTTTAGGTGCGCGTCCTCTGGGGTGGTGATTCTGTTAGTAGTTCCATCACAGCTGGAACGTTTTGCCTGCTGTTTTATAGTTGACACTGTGCGGATGTTTCAGGTGCGGCTTGATTTTATTTTTATTTTTTTACAACTTTTCCTGACCGCTTTAATTGGAGCCGAGAACAATGTAGGGTCGCCGGGTTGCGCATCTCTAAACTGCGCGCTCCCGTTTCCTAGTTTAATCGTAGACCACTACTGTATGACTTGTGGCGTAACTGGGATCCCCTGGGCACCATTACAAAATCTAATATGCCCTCTGTTTCAAAATTCATTTAAAATAGTACTGATGAAAGACTTATGTTGGTGTTAGGACTGTTTTGGAATGAGGAGTCTGGTTAGGCATGTCTTAATATTTTTAATTGTGGGCCAATAAAAGTGTTTTTATGATACACAATATGCATCATGATGGATTTCCTTAAAATGTTGGCAAAATAATAGTTCCTTAAAATAAAGTCTGCAGGAATTTGTGCTCATTCAGTCAAATGAGAATTTAAGAGATCGATCAACACAGTCGGTATTCCAGGTCATCCCAAAGGCATTGGGGTTGAGTTTGGGGCTCTTTGCAGGCCACTGGAGTTTCTCCACACCAAACTTTCCAAACCATTTTGTTATGAAAGTTGGTTTATTCACAGACTCACAATTATACTGAAACAAGAAAGGGACTTTCTTAAACCTTTGCCTAAAAATTGGAAGTATATAATTCATTTTATATAACTGTTATTATATAGGAGGCTTGGGTGCTAGCCTATTACTGCTGAGATTTAGGGATCCAGGTTTGAATCTCACCAGTGCTGTGGACTGGTTGGGTGTCGGCATAAACATGATTAGCTAATGTCTGTTTTTCAGTGCGCTCTCAGTGCTGGTCCCTAGTCCGGATAGAGATAGGAGGGTTGTGTCATGAAGGGCATCCTGCATGAAAACTGCCAAATTAGCTTAAGTTCTAAATCACATCATCACATGTGTTGTATGTAGTAACATTTATTTGTTGCACATGTGCACTAAATAACCTGATAATAATGCTAAAATCCAGCTGGTTAAAACAAAGCTCTCACAATCGGACCACGCCTGTGCCCTGATTTTAATTCTCCAAGTATGAACTGTACACGCCAACTCCAGTAATAGGAATAAAGCAGAAATTTGATATGATCAGATTATTAATGTACATGTACACACACTCACTTATGATTAGACGTTATAGAGCTGTGTTTTCATACTCGCATTGCTCAAGGTCAGAGAAAGTCCACTTGATGCTCAGATGCTTTGTCAGTGTGACAGAAGTAACTGAAGCAGCTAGAAATGTGACATTGTCCGACGTCACTCGGGGACCATGTGAACATCCACAGCGACTTTGTGTGGAGCAGAGGACTACTGTGTACCACACTCAATTTCAGGAGGGATGAAAGGGAACCAACCCACTTAAATAATAATGCCAAACGTACCATACCAAACTTCTGGCAGGACTGGGACCATGACCCTTTGAGACACATGGCTGTGCCACTACACTGAAAACAGCTTAAAAAGAGTTAGAACCATTACCCCTCCAGGATGCCAGTGCATTGTAGGATTACATGGGTGCACTCATTATTGCTCACAGGTTTAACACCTGAAGACAAATGGTTAAAAATGCACAAAACAGTAATCAGATGGTGATGGGTCTGATTTCGGACCTGTAGTTTACATACACTGATGTGGAACATGTTCAACGACGTATCAGTCTCTAATCATTTGAAACAGCTTTTCAAAAGATTTGGAGTGTGTCTGTGGGAAGTTGGGCCCATTTAGTTAAAAGATAATTTAAAAAGTCAGGAACCGGTAAACCTTGCTTGACTGTGGACAGTAACACCTGTGTTCCGATCTGTTTTTCTGATGATTTCTGGATTACATCTGTCCATTTGGACCAAATTCTGTTTGGGTTTTCCTGAGCTTCTTAAAGAGACTACTGTTTCACGTACTTTGTCCTTACAGATAATTGTTTGTACAGATGATGTTTGTACAGATGATCTGAAGTTGCTTAAAATGGATTTAAGTGGCCTTTTTAACTTGTGTAAATGTATTTTTGCGTACTGAGATCTTTACAGAGACACTTTCTTTTGTGATGATTGTGGCTCAGTCTGTTGGGTTTATATGGACGTGGAGAAGTCATCAGCTGTAGCCAGTCAAAACCACAAAGTAGAAATTAGGACATGCAACACAGTTAAATAACATTTAAACTTTGTACACCAACAAATGATTAATAATGATCTAATTTTTGAAATCATAAATAATTGGAATTGTTAGGACATTGAAGTATTATAACAGTATTCAGTGCATGTGTGTGTGTGTGTGTGTGTGTGTGTGGAGATGTGTGTGCTAGTGCATGTGAGCAAAAGTGTGTGTGGTTGTGTGTGCGTTGTAAGAAGGACCCACCAGGGTGCTACAGTGAAAGCCGAGGTTCCCTTTAACTCTTGAATGGGATGTGAGGCTGTTAAAGGGTTGAAAGGTCAACTGAGGTCAAAACATTTTTAAGCATCTTACTATCCCACCCCCGCCGCTTACCACAGACTCGACCTCTCTCTGTCTTTTGTGTTATGGTGGTCTTAAACGCAGATGTGAACAAAGGCAGAACTAAAACGGCAATATAATTACCCCATTATATTCCACAGAATACCACTTGATCAGAAACGTGTTGGATCGTGAGCTTTATAATGAAGTTATAACAGCTACAGTTACACTGCTAGACAGAATTTTGTGCCTGTCCTATTCTTACCACTTTATAACTGAGCTGTTGTTGCTCCTTAATGTTTCACACAACACACAGTTAGTTGAGCTTCAGCATGGCAGAGATCTGACCCATAGGTGGCACGCTGAACATGACATGACTGAAAAAATGAAACTTACTTGTTAAAACAGGGAGTCTGCAAACTTTTGTTGTTAATGCTCATGTTCTGTCGTAGACTGACTTCTGTGTTTTAATACAAATTGGTCTCGTTACATCACATTTACATTTGTGGCATTTAGCACACGCTTTTATCCAAAGCGACTTACAATTATGACTGAATCCAGTTTGAGCAATTAAGGGTTAAGGACCTTGCTCAGGGGCCCAACAGTGGCAACTTGGCGGTGGTGGGGCTTGAACCATCAACGTTCTGGGCCAGTGGTAGCCTAGTGGGTAGAGCTTTGGACTATCAATTGAAAGGTTGAGAGTTTAAATCCAGCTTTGCCATGCAGTTGGGCCCTTGAGCAAGGCCCTCAACCACCTCTGCTCCAGTGGCGCCAAACTATGGCTGACTCTGCGCTCCCAAACAAACTGGGATACCTGAAGAAAGAATTTTGTAGTACTGTACATGAGTATATGTACATGTATATGTATATATGGTAAATAAAGGCATTCTATTCTATTCTCATTACAAGTCCAGTACCTTGACCACTGAGCTACCATCGTCCAGCTTGGTTTGACTGGTCTCATGCCAAGGTTAGAATAAAAACCCATGTGACCGTATGGAAAAAAAAAAGTTTGCCCAGATGATTGGATGTAATTCAAGCACAGATCTGCCATCCGCCTAGAACATGGTTACACTGTCCACAGTCAAATGAGCTGTACACCACAGTAGGCCTAGAAGCTGCCACACAGGAAAAGTTTTCAGTTCTTCATCAAAAAAGTACCGATGGTGAAATCACTGGAGTCCCAAGACTCCTCACAGGTAATGTAAACCTTTAAACCTTTATAAACAGATCTGAACAATCAAACTCTGTACTGGTTGATTGTAAATGTGATACACAGGTGATACCCGCAGACCTCTTTATAAAAGCGGGCCATGATGTAATACATCACAATATGGGTGTGATGTTAGCCAGCAGTGGAACCACCCATCCCATCCTGCACAGGGCCTCCTGGTTTAGAAATACCAGAGCTCATGGGGTCAGTTCCTAAGAACAGGACAAGGAAGGAAGAGCAATGTGTGTGTGTGTGTGTATTTGTGTAGGTGTGTGTGCATGTGTGCTTGTGTTGGCAAGATTTCCGGAGGTGGAATCTGATACCCGTGCCTTCTGTCTGCATGAAAGACCCCCCTCCAACACTGCTCCTTGTTCTGTACCCCCTCACCCCTACACGGTCTTTCTTTTCTCTCTGTCATTCACACACACACACACACACTTTTACTTGTTTTGTAAATCTAAAGATTAACCACAGTGTGCTTTAATAATAAATGTTAAGGAGATGAGCGGTTTAATACAAGTAATGAGACACTGGTTCATACTACAGTTTAGACAAAAATTACCAAAGCAGCTCTCATGATTTAGAATCTTTTAACATTGTTATGGACTGTAGATAGCAAAATCTCTAAAATCCTGCTCATACACAAGAATAATCAGTTCACAAGTTTTAATGTCAAACACTGTCATCGACTAATCTGCCCCCTTTCTATTGCCTGGTACCCGACATTACAATACAGAACATCCAAATCCAGAACTGTACCTTCTGTACCCAGTGGACTAATGGACTGTTGACGGCACTCCATCACTCCACACACTGAGAGTGAATACACAACAGTAACTGTATACAACAGCAGTAACAACAACAGGATGATTTAGTTTTCTTTTCAAATGCATAATTCCTCTCCTCCTCTGATGACACACTGATGAAAGCCTGAACCTGGTCAGCTGACCAAAAGCAGTTCTCAAGGTTTTCCCTTTTACTGGTGTGGAACACTTAACTTCTTAAAACTCTGTTGCACCAGGCAGGTGAATAAAATGTTCTGCAGTTGTGGTTTAAACAAGGTGCTTGAGGCACCCAGGTAGCGCAGAGGGATATTCCGCTATGGTAACACCCCGGTTCAAATCTTGGCTTTGCTACCTGTCGGCTGGGTGCCGTCTATCAAGCACAATTGGCAGTGCCTGCAGCAGACACAAATTGGCCCCTGTGTCTGCTGGGTAGGGTAAATGAACGGACTATGTTGTGCAAGGACCCTGGTTAGCGGATAAAGGCGTCTGTGCAGAAAGCATGGGCGTAATGAAAGGGTCCGCTAGGACTGCGCACACGTTGGAGGGCACGTGAGCAGCAATATACCCTCCTCAAATGCAATCAGGGATCCACAGCAGTGGAAAGCTACGCTAAATCAGGAGAAAAATGCATAAATAAATAGAATACATTCATATATACAGTATATATGGTGTTTGTATTGACTTCTGTCATGATTGCATTTGATCAATCAACGGTCTGCACTGTTTGTTGGTCCCTGGCCTAGAAGGGTAGCCAAATTTAGCACGGGTACTCAGGTACAGTACGGGTCACTTGGTGATAGAAACAAGCACTAAATGTGAGATCACAGATTTTAAAACATACCACACCACAGGGTTTGTGCAATAGAATATGGTAAAAATGTCTAGTACGTTTTTTTTTTTGTTGCAGTGAAGTCCTGATCTTCACGACCTACGAACCTTTTGTTGTGTTTATGAGGTTGCTGTGGTAACAGTGTGCATATTTTTTATATGATATATCAGCCCTGAAACTGCTTCAGGAAATAATTGACATAAAAATCCCCACCACATACTACACTTGATTGATTGATAAAACATCGAGTTCATTACAGTTGAGACAGTGTTTATTGTTTACCTGAGTATTATACCCGAATTTTAACCTAGAACTGAACATAGCGCGTCTCTTACAGACGGCTTCATGATTACACACTTACACAAACACACACACCAGGTGAGTTCTGCCTGAGCAGGTCCCGTTGAGTCATTGTTATGTCTGTAGAAGCACCTCGTCAGTCTGGGGCGTCCAAACACCTCTGGTAACCATACACAGGCTGGGTCAAGTCTTCATAATGCGTACCCTCCTGCGCTGGCAGTCTTACACTGTTCACACATTAGACAGACCGTACACACAGACCTTAACACACAACCAGCAATCTACTGTAGTGTTTATAATATAATACTGCAGTAATAAATCAACACTTCAGCTCTTAAGTCTTTTGCATTTTTCTTTTTTTTCTCCCAATTCAGTCTTTGTTATTATAACTCTGCCATTTGTACCCTCACTCTGTTCAGGGAGCATTGCAGACAAGCACCCGTCCTATCAGAAACATTGGCATTGGCCAGATTTTTCTTTACACCAGCCTGTTTGTGGATTTGGAGAGTCACGCTATACTCTATGTGTTCCCACACTACTCGTGCTGGCACATCAAACAGACAACAGGAGTCACTGAGAATGAGAAGAAACCATATCTGACTTTTATAGACATGCCCAATTGTTTCTGTTGGGCACGGGACCAGGCTGGTAGCACTCATGAGACTCAAACTCGGAAACTCAAAATATTAGTGGTAAACTAGCGTATTAGACTGCTGGGTTACCCAACACCATGGATAGTGTTTTATTTAGTACTTCAAGTGAAGTCAGCGTGCACAGTTGCTGGCCACACCTTTTCACTTGCCAGTTGTGTAGTCTCACAGAGAGCTGTATTGCACATGGACAGACACAATATGCATTCCACAAATCGCCCATCACTAGTTCAGGTGCCTCAACCAGACAGTAGAAGAAAACTGGCAGCCTCTTCCCTTAAATACACCTGACTGTACCTGTTTGGGACGCCAAGCACAGTAAAATCTGATTAGTTGTGTGCTAGTGTATTTGACCACTGCACCACCAGTGCTTCTGGTTCAGATTTTAAAAATATCTAACACTAACTAACTGCTTTTCCCACATTCCTAAAGATGTATTGTGTCTTTAAAAAAGTCTGGTTTAAAAAAATCAGAACATCTAAAAAATTTGAGGTTGGGTGTGGATGTTTGATAGCAAGCCGTGACGAAGATCAAGGAGCGTTCTATCTATGGCTCAGACAGGATAACTGTACACACACACACACACACACACACACACACATGCAGGGTGTGAACATGAGGGCGTAAGTCTCTCTCAGTGAAATGTGAAGCGTCAGTACAGTTCAGACCAGACAGCTGAAGCACTGTTGGCATGTACTAGTAAGACCAGAAAGGAAAGTTACTCTGCATTAACCAGACGTGCTGAAATCTCATTTCATAAACAACTGTTTATCGGGGTCAGGTCTGTGTGAGTGTGAATGAGTGTCAAGTCCATTCCACAATCAGGGCCTGTGTAAATACCGGCTGACATGTACCAGTAATGACCGAGCTTTGTCATTCACACCTGCAAGGTTTACATAGCTAATAACAGGTTAGCTTCCATTCACACATGGACAATGGTGCTCAGTACGCTCTGTGTCTGAAAGATTAACGTTACTGTGTATTTAGATAGAAGTACAAGTCGAATAATGAAGAAACTATTAAGCCTGAAGACAGAAAACAGGATGTTCTGGAGAGACGTTTTCCACGTGGACACAAGGAGTCAGAATGGACTTGGCAACACCTAATAATATGAGTGGCTCAAAGTCATGTTCATTCATTCATTCATTCATTCATTCACTGTCTGATTCATTGGGGCTGGAAACACAGGTTGCCAGTCTATCACGTGTCAGGCACACATTTACACACACACACACACACGCAATTTTTAGTAGCTCCAGTTGGCCTGACTTCATGTATTTGGACTTGTGGGAGGAAACCAGAGAACCTGAAGTAAACCCATGCAGAGAATTGAACCCAGGCCCTTCTTTCTGTAAGGCCACAGCTCTGCCCAGTGACTTACCACACTTTCACTCTGGTCGCAGGGAGCCGTAGACCAGCAAATTAGTCTTATACTCGATCACCTGGACCAGACAGCAGAAGTCTCTGTTGCAGATACGTTATCTCGAATGCTTGAACTCTTCAAAGCTTCTCCATCACAGCGTCTCTCGAATCGTTACTTGTACACTATTATAAACCATGTAACAAGGTGTGTATCATATTGTACATCACAACAAGGTCATGATTCTAAAAATGTGTAGCGAGTGTAGAGTCTGCGAGGGAAACTGTGAGGACCAGAAGTTAGAAGACAAGGATCTACTGTTCATGTCTGATTCTGTAAATTTCCCTGATGCAGCGATTTACAGCAGTAGACAGACGCTATAAACGCACACACACACACGCTCACACTGACGCCATAAACACACTCACACACCCATGAACGTGCACAAACTCAGTCTGTGCTTTCTAATTTTCTTACAAATGTGTAAGCAAACACTTCTGCCTGTGGCTGAACGTTTCTGACCCTATGTTCTTCAGACGGTGTGGGCATGTGCACGCCATGTATAATTTATTTAATTATTTATTAGGATTATATCGTCATGTTTACACACTTTGGTAACATTCATGACAGAAAACAAGATTCATCAGTTCACAAGTTTAATGTCGAACACAGTAATGGATCATTTTGTATCTCCAATTCTCAAGCCTCACTTGCATGTCTTTGGACTGTGTCAGGAAACCCACACAGACACAGGGAGAACATGCAAACTTCACACAGAAAGGACCCGAACCGCCTCACCTGGGGATTGAACCAGCAATGTCTTGCTGTGAGGCGACAGTGCTACCCACTGAGCCACCGTGCCGCCCTGTCATGTATAAAGAATAGAAACAGTGATGATACCTTGGTCATTAGTGCCTCCTTCAGAAGTGTTGATCTGCCCAATGATATTCTTTGTGTATTTTTTGCCTTTATTGTTCTTTTAGGAGGCATAAACAAGCCCTCAGTCTTTCAGGTTGGTAGGTGTCATGTAGAGTAAGGAGCAAGTTTCAAGTCTACTATCATACTGTGTGATCAAAAATGTCATACATGCAATCGCAAGTCAATCAGAAAGCAGTTGGAACCTCTTTGCTTTCAGAATATCTTAAATCATTTCTTTTGATCTAGTTTTACTACATCTCAAAAGTGCTGTACTTAATTTAGATCTGGTGACTTAAAAGGCCATTTATGTAAAGTCACTGACATGTTAATTGTGATTTGTGAAATGCTGCGTGATCATGTTGAAAGCATCTTTTATAAAATGGAAAATTGTGACGATAAAGTGATGCACATGGTCAGCTACAATATTCAGATTGACTATGGCATTGAAATGATGACATAAACCAGGTTGGATTTATGAATTCCTGATTCTGCCATGTGCGTGTCTCAGCACACAACTTGCAACCAGCTACAGCATGCAGTGTGACGTCACCAGTCCAGGACCCTCCTTTACGTCTTCTTATTTGGCCTTTAAAAACGTATTTCTTTATTTTCCTGGAATATTATTTTCCCAAATTGAAGTGTTTTTCATAACTGGGATGCTGAAAACAGCTGAGAATGGGAAATATTGTCCTGTGCAGCTCTATATAGAACACCATATGTCATCAACACACACATGCACACTTGCACACACACGGCTTTAATGTAACTGAATACAGGTTAATGGTTATGGTTACTACTCCAATAGCTGTTAAGTGTCATGTGATGGCAGAGTTTCTGCTGTAAAGGCTGTAGATCTCCCCACCCACCCTGTAATAGATGTACAGAGCCTATATTTATATGCGTATAATCTTTATGTCTTCACTGTAATCAAGCAACCGTTTCAAGTCATTTATGCAAAAGCGTCTCAAGTGTAACCAGAAAGTACCTGAAAAGACATTGTCTAGATGTGTATGTACTCCTCAACATTAACAGTGCCTTCACAGATGTGCACAGATGTTACTAACACAGGCCCTAACCACTTACACACACCATACCAGGTTCGGATCAGAATGTCCCTACTTTCTAAAATGTATTTTTCCCTTTTAAACCTTTTACCTTCATTGAGCAAGCTGAGCCAACCAATCACAGAGCAAGTGCAATGGCTACCACATGCTTCTTTCTAGACAGAAGAAGCCAAGCAATCCGTGTTTTTACTGCAGCGTATGCAAAACTGTTGGATGGATCAACATCCTTGGAGGAGATCACTAACTGGACACAGTAATGCAAACTCTTCCAAGCAAGAAGCAATAGGTTTGAATAACAGAACAAACCCTTTTCTGTTGTATTTTTTTGCTCTGCTTTTCTCCTTGTTTCTTTTTTACACCCTGTTCCTTATTTCCACCCCTTGTACCCATTCCATTTTGTATTTTATTTCATTTTTTTAAAGTGATTTCACACGCAAGACTCTGAAACCAATTCAGATGGTAGCGTAAAGCAGCTTTGCTAATAACACCTTTACTAATCCCAAGCTGATATCTGATTGTCTGAAAGCTCCTGAAACCGGTTGCTTAAATCTGACCTGACCTGTTCAAACTGCCTCAGCTTCACCCATCCGAAACATCTGTCTGACTTTGCTCAATGGCTCTGACAGCTGGTTTGAACGTTAGCATAAAGCAGGCTTGGTAAAGGCTCCACCCATCCAAAGCAACTATTCACCACCTGTAGGATCTGCAAGCGGGCCTCAGTTTCCAGGCTTGATTATCTTTATTTATCCAAAATGCAGAACTGACTTTTCCCAGCAGCCTCAGCTCCAATCATCCCAAGAGCCTGACTGCTCAAAGCTTGCAAAAACTGATTCAAGCATAAAGCAGTACTCACAATAATGGTAGCTTGCTTCATGAGTCTCAGAGGAAGCACATGCTAGCCCTCACCTAAACACAATGGTAGCTTTCATGTCATAGGGCAGCTTAAGAAGAAAACTGGGTAACATCCCTGTAAAAAGGAGGAAGGTGTGACCTTATAAAAAAACACAGACTCCTGCTCTCCCGCACCCTTTTAATGCCAACCTGCCCTCCGTAACTCAGAGGTCAAAGGTCAGACAGCCTAATGATTGGCTGAATAGTTCCCTTTCAGATGTGGTTGGCATTGTGTGTGTGAGTGTGTGGCAGCTGGACTCATTAAACAGCAGACCAAACAAAAACAACTGGCTAAAACCCATAGACCCACACATACATACACCTGTACACACACACACACACACACACGTCTTACTGAAGGTCACATTCATGCGTCACCCACATTGAGCTCAAAATCTGTTGTTTTTAATCATCAGATTAATAAAATATAAACGTTTATTAAATGGGTTGAAGACTTGGGTGGTCGTCCTCATAACCTCTGTGTAGGAAACACTGAAAGAGTTAAATAGTGTCATGTGATTAATCTCAATCAGCTGAGTGTATGCACACACACATACACACACACACACACACACACCTACACACTCACACACACACACACACACACACACTCACACATAAACATTCATTAAAGCTGTCAGCTGCATACAGGGGTGCTGCTAGAAAATTTGCCCCCCATGAAAGTTTCATCAGTTAGGCCCCTTGCTTCACCACAACTAGTCACACCAAGGTTTTCAAACCCTGATGTTAATCATTTAGTTACGTAATTCTGGCCTTATTTTCACCTCACACTACACAGGGTTCTTCACAAAGTTTTCACACTTTTTCATCTATTTATTAAGAATTCCAAAAACAAATGACATCACATTTCTACGTAGTCACCTTCCGATGCATTTTTCCCAGCATCGTACCAACTTTTTAATGCCATCAGCAAATAACGTTTTGGGTTGAATGCGTAGCCACTGATGCAGCGCTGCTTTCACATCATCATCACATGAAAATCTTCTTCCCCTTAAAGCTTTTTTTGAGCGTCTCTCAGTCTCTCAGACACGACTAATTACTACTCCTCCCACCCTCACCGTTTCCAACCAAAATGTAGTATAAGCATAAGTATAAATATAAATGTGAAAACTTGTTGAAGATCCCACATAGATATGAACACAGTAAGTAGATTTTAACATGTTATTATATGTCAATAATTTAAAAAATATTTCATTTCAAAGCATTACACTTGCTATTATAGATAGGCTGATAAATGGAAGGTTGAGGGTTCAACTTGCAGCCACTGTTTGGCCCTTAGGAACGCCAAAAACCCTAAAGGCATCAGGGATGCAGAAAAAATGGCTGATCCTTCACTCTGACCACATCTGATATATACGAAGAAAAGAAATCCTTTATACTGTACAGGTGTATATGTGTAAACAATTCTTCTTTATAAATAGACAGAGCGGTCGGTGGGTGTTTGTTTGAGTGGGTGGGTGGTACATTAGTTGGGTAGGTTGGCTTGCAGGCTGGGATCATTCATTAATGTATAACACATATTTTTTCATTATTGTTAATCTGAGATTAATATGCTACGATAAATTGTAACGGGTGCTCAGGTGGTGCAGTGCTACATTACGCTGGCCCACTAGTGCTGGAATCCAGGACTCGAATCCCCAGCAGTGCTATCAGCTAATCATACAGCCATGATTGGCTATGTCTGATGGGTTGTGGCCAAGGCCCTGTGATGAATTGGCATCCTGTCTGGTGTTTGTTTCCACACAATGAAATCATGTGGTAGAGTGTTTGAATACTTTATAAATTCCCCCAATACAGCACCCCTAACTTTATAGGTAAAAGAAGAGATGGCAGCTTACTAGGCTAAAGCACATGATGTGCCTTGTGTGTGTTATTAAATGAATTTGCTGTTTTTACACCCCCCCCCCCCCCCCCCCCCCCCCCCACACACACACACACACACACACATACACACATACACATACACATACACACACATGACTGGTATTTAGAGTAACCAACTCTCCTTACTTATTTCTTGTGTCTTGTGTTGATAGTGGGTTTTTACTGCAATAATTGTGGCTACTTTCCCCATCGGTGTGTGTGTGTGTGTGTGTGTGTGTGTGTGTGTGAGACACTAATGACTATAATTCAGTAATTGTTGGGTCGTAAATGTGCATTGAGCCACACATTTATAAGCCGAGGTGAAAAATTGTGCATTTAGGACTGCTGCACTTACACTTGTGGTTAGAAGTTTACATACACTCGTAAAAGAAATGTATGTGATGGAGGTTTTGGGATTAGCTGATATAAATATGTTGATATTATTTCGGTATTTCTTTACAAATTCTTGTTGATGATAATAATGACTACAGCTGGCGTCTTCTCTGTGCCCATATAAATACGACTAGTTTGACTGAACCCAATAAAATATACATGGTACGTGCTTTCTTGCAAGACTTGCTTGGCCTTTCTGGAACAGACCTGTCTTTGGCGCTTCATGGTTTACGTCTGTAGGTAAAAGCGATCAGTGGCTGCATGCATGTTTGAGGGGGCGTGTGACCACCTCGGCCCTCTTTGATCGGGGGTGGGGGTGGCAGCAGCGACAAGAGAAAAAAACAACAACTGGCCAGTTGGCCAACAGTTTGGGGAAGGCTTTCCTGTTTCAGTGTGGTTTGTGTGGAGGAACTCCAGTGGCCTGCACCTTTGGGCTGAGTGGGAACTTTGACTGTTAGCCAGTTTTTCATGTCTAATGTTGGTGCCTGATCTTCTGAGTTAATGGGCATACATTTCCACAGGCATACTTCAAAACCTAAAAAATTACAGGATATTGTAACAGCAATAGGGAGCTCTCCTTAATAATGTCCGACAAGCTCAAGGTCAGGTGTCCACATAGTTTTGGTTCTATAATAAAATAAAATTTACCACCAGTGTGCCGGATTGATGCAACCTGTGAAGAATGAGCAATCTGTCTCTGCATTCCTTCTGCACACGCTGTGTGTGTGTGTGTGTGTGTGTGTGTGTTTCTTCTCCTGGTACTACAAACCGGTAAGGAATTTACTCTTGAGTACTCTCAACCAATCAGAGCAGAGCATCATTTAAACCAAAGGAAACCCCAGTGGAGGGTAATTCCCTGCAGAACACACACACACACACACACACATTTAATTCAGAAGCATGCCATCATACAGACACGGGTCACAGAGCTGCAGTTAATGTTCTAAAACATAAGAATATGAAAAAATGTTATCTCTGCTCATGGCATGGATGTTGGTGCCAGCAATACCTTGTTGATAGTAAGAGGAGAATGAGACTGGTTCTAGCTGACCGGAATTCTAGGTACCAGGCTTGTCTGCCAAGAACAAGAATCTGGGGCTAGAGCTGGCACAGTTCACTGGACAGTTGAAGACTAATGATACGGTTAGAATTTGGCATAAGGAACATCTCTGTGGCACCAGTTCAAGCTGCTGATTGTAGCACAATGATGTATGGAATGTTTTTGGCACACATTGGCCCTGTCTTAAATCAATCAAGCATTGTTTAAATTCGACAGTCTATCCCTGTGTTGCTGATGACTGTTTATTTTGCTTACCGACACTGAGCTCTGTGGAATTTGCCTCCCCAGTTACCAGATCTGAATCTAGTTAAGCACCTTTGGGATTCAGCAGAACAGGTGATTTCCTTTATTAATGTGCATCTGCAACAATTTTGCAAACTCATGATTTATTTATCTGTCTTTATAAAACACTTCCTCCTGATCAGGGTCATGGTTGATCCAGAGCCTACCTGAGGCTTAAGCCAGGAATACACCATGGACACTCTGTTAAAGGGCATCACATACTCCATCCTATTTACTGATTCACACCTACTGGAACAGTAGGCCCTTGATTTACGAATCGTTACCATACAAACATTTTGGGTTAATAGCGATTTTTTTCAACTTAACGCACGAACAAATTTCGGATAACGAACCGAAATTCGCACGCGAACTAAGCACGTGACGTCACGAACAAGTTGACTCCGACGTCTCTCTCTCGAACATTCGGACAGCGGACAGTGTTTTTCCAGTGTTTTCTTTATATTATCTTATATTCTTTATATCAAAATGGCCCCAAAGAAGGTTCAGAGAAAGCGTAGTGGTGAGAAAATGAAAAAATATATTACTATTGAAAAAAAAGAAGGACATTTATTATGGTGTATGGTACAGCACACGTACTGTACTGAAATGTGATGTGTTTTTTATGTACAGTACAGTATTACTGTGTATTGTTGTTTATTATTGTTTATTACAGGAATGTCTATTCTATAATTTAAGATTTAAGGGAAAATATACTTGTATTTATAACAAAAAAGACCATTTAAGACATTAGAGAGGTTAGGTAAGGGGGTGGTTTGGGAGGTCTGGCACAGATTAATTCTATTTACATTATTTCTTATGGGAAAAATAGGTTTAACATACAAACATTTTGACTTAAGAACAGCCCTTCGGAACCAATTAAATTTGTAAGTCAAGGGTATTGTAATGTGGTGTAGCCAGTTTACCTTCTGGCATGTTCTGGGAGGTGAAAGAAAACCTGCGTACCTGTCGGGTGCAAAAGTTTGTGCACCCCTGGTCAAATTTCATGTTTTGGTGATTTGTAAAAATTATTTTAATGCACAACTACTGTAATCATAGTTTATGTTTCTTTTTCCAGTCTATTAAGTTAATTAAATATCAAAATATATAAAGCAATTAAAAATAATTTACTAACTAAAAGTTTTCAGTTTGTTCCTGTAGAAGACGTGTTAACTTAAAAAATCTACTATCTTCTAATGTCTAGTGTAATAACTTAGAAAATCAACAAAATCTGAAAAGTAAATAGGGCTGTCCACATGTCTGCATGATACTGTATATGCATACAAATCTGGTGTTAAATCCTTGGTGATGTCTTTGGAAAATCCTCAAAGGGGACATAGGGGCCCCCTGTTCTCATCAGATGACATGCCATGTGATATTAGGCTCAAAAGGGCCGAGGGCAGGAACTCTTCACACCAAGAACTTCTACCCATCACTCACACGCAGGTCGACACACATTCACATACAGAGAGTGCAAACATGATCTGACCCTCAGTCACATGAAACATGAGGGCAAGACATCACCGACTGACACTTAAAAGTAAAGATGTCTGTCAAGCTTACGGTCAGATTTCTAAAAATTTATAATAAAATAACATGAGCCACCAGAAGTTCATCACGTCTCGCTATCATCTCTGAATTCTTTCTGCCATTCTTCCAAAATGTCTTTACTTAGTGTGTGAGCATTATGCAGCAGTTCAGAAGCATAACATATTACAAACATGGTTCAAGAGCTTCAGTTCATGTTACCTAAAACATCAGACTGGAAAAAAACTGATCTGAGTGACTCTGATCGTGGCATCATTGTTGGTGTGTTGATTTGTATGCATAACAGTAAGAGGAGAAAGACCAGACTGATAACTCTAACAGAAAGCAGTTAGTAGAGGACCATGTTGGTTTTCAAGCTTGTCAACCAAGAACACGACTGATGATGATGATGATAGAGAAGATTGCAGTTGATTGGGTGTTTGCAGTCTCCCATGGGTGTTTTATTTGTGGTGAGATTTGGTAACTGTAGAGACAACAACATACACTCTATGGCCAAAAATATTAGGATAGCTGACCATGAGCTTGCTGGACATCCCATATCAAAAACAAATAGTATTATTTTGGCTACAACAGCAGCCACTTTTCTGAGAAGGTTTCTGACAATTCTTTAAAGTGTGTCTGGGTATGGGAATTTGTTCCTGTTCAGTCGAAAGAGCACTTGTATGGCTGGGCACTGATGTTGGTCAAGAAAGCCTCAGTTGATGTTCCAGTTCATTCTAAGACTGTTCAGTGGGGCTGACGTCAGGACCTCTGAAGTCTTTATAGAGCTTGCTTTGCTTTTTTATGGATGGAACAGGAAAAGGCCATGTCTAAACTGTTGGAAGCATGTAATTTCCTTTATATAACTGATTTATTACACCTTTTAGCAACTGCTGTGGCTGAAACACATGAATTTAAAAACTACAAGGGGTGTCTCAATACTTTTGTCCACATAGTGTATAAAGAACTGCTGTTCTGGATCTATTTTTTTAAACTGTTAGATAAAACATGAGCTGTGACTTAGAGGAAGTGGACAATATAACAGATGCAGACGATTTTTGTCTACCTCATTTTAATCTGGCCTGCCTGCAGTGAGCAAGTCCGGGCACATTCACTACTGTTATTCACGCCTTAACAAGATTATATCAATTATGGTGTGTTGAGGCGCAGCCACAGATTTCAGTCATCTTTATAAGCACCACTGCATTCCCTAATGACGTTAACCTGAAGTACCTCCAGTGTACAGAACTCACATGGCTCAAGTCAGACATTTACTCACACGTGAAGTAAAAAATGAACTCCATGGCAGTCCAAGAAATTCTGCAACTGTTCCTTATTTCATTCTGAATGATTGGAAAACATTAAGATTTTTGGGGAAAATTTTCAAAAATAAAAACTGGTTCAAAATATAAATTCAGAAATAGGCTATTAAAGATACAGTGGTAGCTTAGTGTGTTAAGAGTTTAAGTCCAAGCTCTGTCATGTAGCCACTGTTGGGGCCTTGAGCAAGGCCCTTAACCCTTTCTGCACCAGGGGTGCTGTACAATGGTTGACCCTGCACCCAACTTCCAAACAAGGTGGAATATGCAAAGAAAGAATTTCATTGTACTGTAAATGAGTATATGTATAAATGACACATAAAGGCATTCTATTAAATTCAGTTCTGTTCTAAAGATTAGGGACAGTGGTAGTCTATTAGGTAAAACTGTGGGCTATATATATATATATTACAATAAAGATGTTCTGACCTCGGGACAGGAGGTACATTATTTGTACATTATTTGATTGTGATATGGTGATGCATACAGTTCAGTTCTGTGTTGGCATACAACCCGGCGGCATAGCCTTCTAGTTCCTTGTCCAAAACAACAATTGTGTAATAGAGCATATATAACTGTATGTATTAGATTTAGCCATGGCGATTCCTTTACAAGTGTATGTGATCTTCATCTTCAGCTGTTTATAAGATGGCACAGTGACCAGCTGGTAGTGTTAGTGTGGCACAGCAAGGTGGAGTTAAATATGCTGTGAAAATGAAATGCTTCAATGTTCTTACATTTTTATTTTTAGTAACAATTCATTTTCTGTTTGACTTGGTAAACCTCAGCCAGCATTTCTATTGTGTTAAACATGAGCCCACAGTTCTTGCTCCCCTCATCAGTCCACGCTTGATGGAAAAACAATTCAGAAACTTTCTGTTTCACTCTCGCTCTCTTGAGCTCTTTTTTTTGGTCTTTTTCTTTTTTCTCTCTTCTTTCATCACAGTCTTTCATCTCATGTTTGGACTCGTCACCATCTACCATGGAAGCTGGTTCTCCTAAAAAAAAAACACACTTTTCTTTATAAACTGACCTGTTTCCTATATGTGTGTGTCTGTGTGTGTAGGCAGTGTCTGAAGTGTGTGTGTGTGTGTGTGTGTGTGTGTGTGTGTGCTCCATTTAAGGGTAAATTAGGTTTTAAAAAGTGAGGAGGAGGAGGATGGTAATCAGTGTGTTTGTCTTTTTTTCAGGTGAGCCACACACACACACACACACACAACAAGCCAGGACAGGCTCTGTGCACAGCATGTGGAACGCTTGGCTAAGGAGGGACGATGTTACAAATATAGTCATACGGAATAATTTAGATGAACACGCCCATCATTTTGTCCTTCACCACTTCCTGCCAGCAGCTGTACACACAGCAACAGATGATCAAGCAAGCGCTCAGCATCTAAAACTCATGTGCTTCTGATCTACAGGGAACATCGTTATCCAAACAAGGCTTCTTTTACATGGCTGAATCAAGTGTAACCAGTTCTGTCATGAATGTAACCAAAGTGTGTAAAACATGACATTAAAATCCTAATAAAAAAAAAAAAAATTTAATTCCTTGTTAGTAATTATGATTAATTGTAGCTTGTGATTTCTCTGCGCCCATATAAATAAAGCTTATTTAACTGCATCCATTAGGCTGAGCCATTAAAATTACAATGAAAAATAGAAGTAATGCGTCTGTGTATATCATTATAATTCTATTTATACACCTACAAGCACTTTGTTATGTACACCTATCTTGTACAATGTTATTAATTATTAGAGTACAGGTCAACTTTGTGGGTATACAATTACTGACTGTAGCCCATTTGCTCCATGTTCGGAGAGAAATGTAAAAATTTATAAATATTACAAGACCTCTAAATATGTGGGTTTTTTTATTTAAGAAGCATGACGCTACATGAATCATTTGGCTTTAAGGTTGGACTTTAGACGTGTCTGGACTACAGGTAGTGAGCCACAAATAATTAGCCACAAATAGTTGTTTATTTTTGCTTCTTGCACTGTTTATATGTGCTTGAGCAACTGACCGTTGGATCACTACAGCTCTGTATATCTAAAAATACTGGATTTAAAATAAGACCCTAATAAGCAGAAACACTCAACAAGTGAGTACAGTCGGCTGAAATCATGAATAAAACAAGTTACCTGGGCTTGGTGGGTGGCTCGGTGGGTAGCACTGTTGCCTCACAGCAAGAAGGTCTTGGGTTTGAATTCTAGGTGGAGCGATCTGGGTCCCTTCTGTGTGGAGTTTGCATGTTCTCCCTGTGTCTGTGTGGGTTTTCTTCAGGTGCTCTGGTTTCCTCCTACAAACCAAAGACCTGAAATCATTTTAACTGGAGATTATTGACAAAATTGCCCTGGATCCAGCTGTTTGTGTGCTTTGTCCTCCACACAACAGCTATTCCATACTAATATTTGCCCTCCTACTATTCCTCAGGTTACCTCTCGAGTGTGCTTCGGAACTACACAGAGGAAGTGTGCGACGGCGGCTTTTTAACCGTACGCTGCCCGCCCAGAACCACCATCACCATCCAGTCAGCTTTCTACGGCAGGAAAGCCTCCGTCCATTCACATCACTGCCCAGCACCTTACAGCATCAGTGGTCCGCACTCAGCGAGATCTCACGTTTCCTGTCATGCTGCGACGGCGCTGCAGGTAACACGCACGCTGCAGAGCAATGTGAAGCAATAGCTGCATTTCTGTATAAGGCAACACATCCTTTACATATACGCTATATGACCAAAAGTATTAGGACATCCTTTCTAGTTTTATAATTTAGACGTTTTTAGCCACAACAAATTCTAACAGGTGTAATAAAATAATTTTATAAAGGAAATTATATGCTTCTCATTTTGCAAAAACTGTTTAGGGATGGTCCTTTTCTGTTCCAGCATTATTATGCCCCTGTGGACAAAGCAAGCTCTTTAAAAGAGCTGACCCCCTGAAGACCTGACCCCCTGACCTCAGCCCTACTGAACAGCTTTGGAGTGAACTGAAACATCAGTTTGCCTTCAGTGCAGCAATAACTACTTCCACTTCTTTCAGAAGACGTATCACAAAATTTTTAAGTGTGTCTGTGAGAATTTGTGCCGATAGTTAAAATATCATGTATGGGCTCAGCCACTGATGTTGGATCGGAAGGCCTGGTGCACAGCAGACAAATCCAATTCACTCCAAAGGTCCCGAGGTCAGAACGTCAAATCCTTTAAGAACCTCACTGGAACAGGAAAGGGCCTTCCTCAAACTGTTGCCACACATTCGAAAGCATTAATCAGCTGAACTTTATAAGTGTCTGTAAATCTTTGATTTTATCTGTAAAACTAATTATGAGCAACTCTTGGCAACTGCATACCCACTCTAACTGAAGCTCTAGGCGAGTGCTTCAACTGCCTATGCCAGGGATCAGCCCTGTGTACGCCTGAACTTGCCTGTGATTAATGCCTTTAGCCACGCTCTGTATGTACGGCAATATAGCATTTAATAAAGATGATTATCACATTCTAACCACACACACACACACACACACACACACACACACACACACTGCTGTGGTTGCGGTGACACGGTTTGTTTTGATCCAGGTAAGCACATTCCAGAGTGTCCAGTTCTCCTGCACCGAATTCCCAACCCTCCAGGCACACACACACACACACAGAGCTGTTTGAAGTGGTTTTATATTTCTGTGCTGTCCTTTTCCTCTACGTATTAACAATACATTTTCTGTCTCATTTTTTGCTCATACATTCTCTCTCTCTCTGTAGAAGATGACAGATGAGTGTGAAGACAGGAGGAGCTGTGAGGTCTTGGTGAATAGTCGTCTTTTCGGGACTGATCCGTGCCCGTCCGTTAGCAAATCCCTCACCTTGCAGTACAAATGCAGACCTAGTGAGTGTCAAAATAATGTAACAGTAGATTTTATCTCACAGTTTTGGCATCATTAGTAATTAGTATGTCTGCAGTTAAACGAGCTTTATGTCACAAAAAAGCTCCTGATCCAAAATCAGCACCTTGACTGAAGTGTGTTACTGGTCACATGGACAGAATCGTATTTGTTCTGTGGTTTTTAGATGAGTACAAGAGTAAGGTGGTGTGTGAAGCGGAGAAGCTGAGACTAAACTGTAAAACAGGGATGCAGATCGCCATCTACTCCGCCATGTTTGGACGCACCCAGGAGGGGACGCTGGAGTGTCCGCCACACCACCGGCGGGTTCCGTCTGTTGGTAAGCTTATGTTAACATGATCTGTTTCCCAGTATCACAGTTACCTGTTATATTAACTGTATGTTCAGATCACTTCCAAAACACATGCGCATTAGCATGGAGTTAATCCATTTTCCGCTTTAACAGTCCCCAATCTTCAAGGGAGGATTTCCATGAATTTTTGGAACATAAATCCTGGGATAAGTTTCCATTTTCTACAAGGACATTAATGAGGATGTTGGGCAGTATTACCTGGCTTGCATTCAGCATTTCATTTATCGCCAAGGTGTTGGATGAGGCTGAGGTCAGGACTTTGTTCTAACCAGTCAGTTGCTTCCACATCAAACTGTGCAGACAATTTCCTTTTACACTGGCTTATTGTGATTCTAAAACAGGAAAGAACAATCCCTAAACTAATGAATCCAAGCACACAATTCTCTGGAGTGGCACTGAATGCTAAAACATTTAGATTTTCTTTATCAGTACTGGGGAGCCCAGATTTATCAGTAGCTTTAGATCATTATTTCTCCACCATACACTGTATTCATACAAACGTATTCAGACACCTTGTCATGAGCTTGTTGGACACCCATTTTAAAAGCATATGGCATTAAAAGTAAAGTGACCTCTGTGTGATCTTCTCAGCTATAATATCAGAAATCAGGAATCTGAGAATATCAGGAATTTGTACCCATCAGTCAAAACAGCATTTGCATAGCTGGACACTGATGTTGGTCAAGAAAGCCTCAACTGATGTTCTAGTTCATTCCAAAGCTGTTCAGTGGGGCTGAGGTCAGGGCTCTATGCAGGTCACTGGAGTTACAAGCTTTTCTTCATGTGTGTGTTTAATGTTGAATCTGTTGTACTTAAGCTTGTGGTTCAATATATCAGTGATTCATTGATGTCCAAAAATACCACAATTAATTTCATCAGCACACACTAAAGAACTTTAATCCACACCAACACCAAAAAAGGAAGATGTATTTGGTATGAAAACACAAGGAAAGATGTTTTTCCTTGGGAAATGCTCAGTTCTACACACCCAGTAGATTTCCCAGAGTCACCACATACTGGGATAGAACACACACACACACACAAGATGGCTGCATCCTACACAGTGATATCAGGCATTAAGGAAAGGGTGTGTTTCCATCACATGTACTAATCCCACAATAGGGTTGTGTGTGTGTGTGTGTGTGTTGCTTCACTAATCGACATGTTGACCGCACTCAAAGTCTAGGTTAATGGGGTCTCTGTCCGTCTGGCATCGCACTTCCTTCCAGGGCAGCCGATTTGAGCGTGACACCTCTCCCTCAGGGCAACTGGAGACAGAGCGACTGTTCCTCATCCCTGAGAAAGTGTTTAGACACCCCCTCTGTCTTAGCTAGCCCGTCATGCGTACATCTGCCAGTACATATTCAGACATTACCCAGTGGTGATACCCATTAAACACACACATGCTTCATTTTCTATGTACGTTTGAGGAATGAAACCTTGTTTCCTGCTACAGTGTTCAACAGCCACAAAAATTACTGTTTGACACCCCAGTAAACTGCATCCAGACCTGCCAAACCCACACTGACCAGCAGGTGGGGTGAAGATAAAGTGTTGATTCCTCCAAACCGAACTTCGGAGCGTTCCCTGCGCCTCATTAAACATTACTCACTACACCTGGGGCCAACGCTTTTTTCTTTAGCTGCCTTGGGTGCACTTGTGTTCTCGAGTTTTTCTGCTGGTGGCTTGGCATCTTTCTGGCTTTTTTTAGACTTTGCCAGTTTTCTGAGCTCCCCTGTCTGGTGCCTTTTGTGAGCTTAATATTAACAGCATCTGACCCAGCCTCCTCATTGACTGTAAACCATGCTGCTAAATCATCATGGAATCATTTAAAATAAATGAACAAGTATGAAATTAACTCCCAGCCTGCAGTCTGGAGCACAAATACACACCATTTAAAATAATAAACAATGTTAGAATTATGTGTGTTGCTTGAGAGGATTAGTTACACAATATGCCATGAAATTAAAATCTGTTTATCAATGTAACTTCTTCTAATATATGTTATTTTTTAAAAAGCTATTGAAACCAAAGCTAAATATGTTGCTTCAGGACAATATTGACAATAATTTTTATGTCAGAATTTATCTTCATGGCTTTTACATTGTAGTGTTTTGTTGATAACATTTTCTGAGCGAGTTCACCGGAGCAGTCTTGGTGAAAATAGTTGATAAATTATGACTAGTCTCTGCTGATTGAGACAGACGGCTGTTTCCTGACAGATCTGCTGTTTTTCATGTCTGGCAGCACCCCTGTCAAAGGTGTCTCACTTTCTGATCTAGAACTATAGCATGTAGTAGAGTGTAGTGGAGTGGAAAGTTCATTAGCACACACACACACACACACACACACAATCATTTTTAACATTAGAAGTAGACTCTACCTTCTTTTCTGTCACTCTTTTTAATGAAGTTTCATCATACACACACAGTTCATGCCTTAAAACCTCCCACAGTTCCTCAGTTTACTGCTGTTTACTAACACAGCTGCTGGGACCTTTCACCTCTGACCCTAACTGCTATTAGTCCTGAGCTGATGACATGAGTTTAGTGTCCATAGATCTCACCTTTCGCACTCTCTCTCTCTTTTTTATTGTGTGTGTGTGTGTGTGTGCGTGCGTGTGTGTGTGTGTGTGTGTGTGTGTGTAAAAGAGAAAGAGGGAGATTTGTAATGTGCTGATTCAGTGATGGCAGAATTATGTTTAGTCGCTGTTGTAGTGATGGAACTGTTATGTCCTAAATGAAGATATTACCTCATAATAGTGTTTTCAGAATGTAATTATCATGATGATGTTTAATGATGTTAGGATTGATAATTGCATATTAGTGTGTCAGGGATGGAAATATGACTGCATAATAGATTTGAACTGATAATGCTTATCATAATTGTCATAATGCAGAAATGTAATTGATGTTATAATCCTATTATATAAACTTAATTATGATGATATAATGGTTGTGTTTGAGTGAGGTGGTTGTTTTCATAATGGTGTCTTTGTGGTTTCCACATTCAAATGATGACGTCCTAATGGTGTTTCAGTGATGTAATAAATCTGCAATGATAGCGTGTCAGTGATGTATGAATCTGTTAGAATGCTGTGCCAAGAAGGTTATTTTGATGATGTAATGTTGTTTTAGGGATGGTGTTGATATTACATAATAGTGTTTGATGGATGTAATTTTGATGCCATATTGGTTGTGATTTTGTAATGGTGTTTTAGTAATATACTCATCATCTAGTTATGATTAAGCCATTTAATTATGATTAACCAGTTTCTGTACTGTAATTATTATAAAACGAAGTTTTAGAAATGCATCAATGATGGATTAATGGTGTATTATGGATGGAATTATGATTTTATAAATGTTTCATGACAATGGTGTTTCAGCATTGTAATATAATGTCATAATGATGCTTTAGTGATGTCACAGTGCTGAGGCTGATTATAAAATCAGTAACTGTCTTTTTCAAACAAGTACACACATATTTGTCTGGCATTTGCATCTACATTTACACAGCCTTTTATTTTAGCGTGTTTGTACCAGCAGCTGTTTAATTTGATTCAGTTGGTCTTCTTTTAAGCAATATTAAGTTTGTTGAAGCTACATTTTGATTTGTGTGGCAGGAAAATATTTGGTTGTACTATATTGTATTATTTTAGTCAGTCAAACAAAGACATCCCGATATCATCATAATAAGGTTAGTACACTACACTGGTAATCTGATCTCTTGTTTTTATAGGTCAGTGTATATGAGCATATAGAACATAAAGGAAGCACTAAACAGAATCCATCAAGTGCTAGTTGAATCTATATAAAACTACCAAATAAATATTTACAAAGCATGGACATGCTGTTCATATTTGGATTTACTGGGGATCACAAAGCAGTAGTAGACATACATTATGTCTTTTATTTAAAAAGAAATCTGAAAATTTAGTCATTCAGTTTTGAATTGTGATAATGGAAAGGGTTTTAAAAGCACTAAGCTCCATTCTTTGTTGTTAATTTACTGCCTCAAATTACACTTGGGTTTAGTAGGTAGCACACTGAGACCACACATCAGTAGTTTTGATTTGTACATGAGTGTAAATAAATCCTGCATATGTAAAATTTCTTATAAATCAAAAAACTTGTTTTTATTATTACAGTAGGGACCCAAACTCTGTAAAATAATTATATTTTCTAACTTATTGTTTTTTATTTTATCTCTATTATATTTGCATTTTTCATTAAATTAATAACAATAATATATTTTTCTTCATAAATTTTAAACCTCAAAGCTTTGCAACAACATCTCAAAGACTAAATATCAGTCCATTCTGACTGTCATGGATTTTCCTGCACAGTCTCTTGACCTAAACCTTTATCCAGAATTTATGGAGACAACATGTGGTCTTTGACTTTTTGGCCTCCGCTGACTAGTTTATCTTATTTAAAAAACTAAAGTCAGAATAAACAAAGTTAAAGGGGTGAAAAGACTTGCCAATCCTGTATGAATAGAAAATGCAGTTTGGAGGTCAAACACTGTGTCCGGCTTTTGTTTGAGGTGTGTGTAAGTCCATCTGTGAACACATGAGCACTTAGTGATGATGGATGAACAGCTCATCAGTCATGTTGGCAGTCAGTGCTTCCCTCTTCCGTGTGAGATCAAACAAGTCGAAGACAAAGCACATTTCTGATGGGGGACGTCTGAACACGTATGTAGGAAACACACACAGTCTGCATATTTTCAGCCAGTTTATGAAAGATGTTTTCTGCTTCAGTGATTTCTTATTTGTCTGATATGTATCAGAAGAAATTTTGCATGTCTGCTAGGCTCCAAAATAATAAATTAATGGTATGGTGGTACACTTGAGTGGTAACACCATATGGTAATCTAGACATGCAGAAGATGGATTGGCTACTTTAATTACCCTGTGGTTTCACTGGGTTCTCTAGTTTCCTTTCACATTCTAAACATTCTGATAACTAGATTGGTTACTCTAAATTGTTTGGTGTAAAGGAGTGTGGATGAATAAATGACTGTTTGTAATGTCCTGCAATAGTTTGCATGCCTGGTTTAACACTCACCAAGATAGAATTTTTTTTCTAATAGCAGTGAATAAATAAATATATGAGAGTGAATACATGGAAATGATTTTAAAGCCTGGACACAGTTTAACGTTCTCAAATGAGGCAGCAGAGTGGTACAACAGGTCACCTCCAATTACTGTGATTTTGCTGTGCATCTTTCTCCCAAAACATTGCAGTATGGGTTCCTGTTATAAATTATCCCTAGGTAGGAATAAATAATTTCACTGTTTAGTTTGTGATACCCTGCAATGGATTGGGACTCCATCCAGGTTAGGTTCCAAAGTTAACCCACTATGACCTGTACCTGAATACATAGGCTACTAAAGACCAGTGGAAGAATAAATGATTGAAAGTTTCCTTGCTGAAAAAATGGTAGAATTGTTGCACAGCACCATGGGTCCTAGGGTTTTTAATTTGAATCCTCATCTCATCTACTGTCTGTGTGTTGTTCCTGTTAGTTGCTGTAAGTAACTTTTAGTTTTCTGTATGTACAGACTGCCATGCGGAGGGCGCGCTGCAGGTGCTGACGTCACGCTGCCAGGGAAAACGCACATGCGTGATTCGAGCCTCGATACTGGAGTTTGGAGACCCGTGTTACGCTGGGACGCGCAAATACCTCAGTGTGATATACACCTGTGGTGAGCTCACACACACACACATACATTGTACACTTACTGTCCATTATATCAGCTCCGCTTACCATATAGAACCACTTTGTAGTTCTGTTTAAGTTGGTCATCTTCTAGACCTTCATCAGTGGTCACAGGACGCTGCCCACGGGGCGCTGTTGGCAGTCCAGCAGTGACAGTGAGGTGTTTAAAAACTCCATCAGCGCTGCTGTGTCTTATCCACTCATAGCAGCACAACACACACTAACACACCACCATCATGTCAGTGTTACTGCAGTGCTGAGAATGATCCACCACCCAAATAACACCTGCTCTATAGTGGTCCTGTGGGGGTCCTGACAATTGAGGAACAGCATGAAAGGGGGCTAACGAAGCATGCAGAGAAAGAGATGGACTACAGTCAGTAATTGTAGAACTACAAAGTGCTTGTATATGGTAAGTGGAGCTGATAAAATGGACAGTGAGTGTAGAAACAAGGAGGTGGTTTTAATGTTATGGCTGATCAGTGTATTCACAAACACATTATTTATATATATATATATATATATATATATATATATATATATATATATATATATATACTGTATATATATACAGGGGTTGGACAATGAAACTGAAACACCTGGTTTTAGACCACAATAATTTATCAGTATGGTGTAGGGCCTGCTTTTGCGGCCAATACAGCGTCAATTCGTCTTGGAAATGACATATACAAGTCCTGCACAGTGGTCAGAGGGATTTTAAGCCATTCTTCTTGCAGGATAGTGGCCAGGTCACTACGTGATGCTGGTGGAGGAAAACGTTTCCTGACTCGCTTCTCCAAAACACCCCAAAGTGGCTCAATAATATTTAGATCTGGTGACTGTGCAGGCCATGGGAGATGTTCAACTTCACTTTCATGTTCATCAAACCAATCTTTCACCAGTCTTGCTGTGTGTATTGGTGCATTGTCATCCTGATACACGGCACCGCCTTCAGGATACAATGTTTGAACCATTGGATGCACATGGTCCTCCAGAATGGTTCGGTAGTCCTTGGCAGTGACGCGCCCATCTAGCACAAGTATTGGGCCAAGGGAATGCCATGATATGGCAGCCCAAACCATCACTGATCCACCCCCATGCTTCACTCTGGGCATGCAACAGTCTGGGTGGTACGCTTCTTTGGGGCTTCTCCACACCGTAACTCTCCTGGATGTGGGGAAAACAGTAAAGGTGGACTCATCAGAGAACAATACATGTTTCACATTGTCCACAGCCCAAGATTTGCGCTCCTTGCACCATTGAAACCGACGTTTGGCATCGGCACGAGTGACCAAAGGTTTGGCTATAGCAGCCCGGCCGTGTATATCGACCCTGTGGAGCTCCCGACGGACAGTTCTGGTGGAAACAGGAGAGTTGAGGTGCACATTTAATTCTGCCGTGATTTGGGCAGCCGTGGTTTTATGTTTTTTGGATACAATCCGGGTTAGCACCCGAACATCCCTTTCAGACAGCTTCCTCTTGCGTCCACAGTTAATCCTGTTGGATGTGGTTTGTCCTTCTTGGTGGTATGCTGACATTACCCTGGATACCGTGGCTCTTGATACATCACAAAGACTTGCTGTCTTGGTCACAGATGCGCCAGCAAGACGTGCACCAACAATTTGTCCTCTTTTGAACTCTGGTATGTCACCCATAATGTTGTGTGCATTGCAATATTTTGAGCAAAACTGTGCTCTTACCCTGCTAATTGAACCTTCACACTCTGCTCTTACTGGTGCAATGTGCAATTAATGAAGATTGGCCACCAGACTGGTCCAATTTAGCCATGAAACCTCCCACACTAAAATGACAGGTGTTTCAGTTTCATTGTCCAACCCCTGTATATATATATATACATTAGGGATCTATAATAACCGTCCCACACACACTCAGGTCTGCACACACCAGTCAGTCCAAAATTTAGCCACTAGGAGGCACTGCAGACCAAATTCTACTGCTTTTAGCGTCTCGTGTGGAAATAAACATCAAGGACTTTTACCAGAGTTTAACATTAGGATCATCTTATCAGCATTAGGATTTATTACATATCTGGATGTTTTGTGAATATTGCATAGTAGTAAATAAGTGGAGATAATGAACGATGTTCCACTGTGCTGTTTTGCTGACTTGTTTTTTTATGTTTACGTTCTTTGCCCTAATGAGAAGTGTTCCTGCACATCCTCCTACCTAAAACTAAATGAAAAAGACATAAAACACTGCTGATACAGCAGTGTGTGTGTGTGTGTGTGTGTGTGGCTAAGTCAACCAGTCAAGCTAATTTTCTTGATCCAACTCCATAAGCCTCCCAAACCAGATCTCTGTTACAGACTCACACACACACACACAAACACTTACAACAACACACACATACAGACACACACACATACAGACACACTTACAACAACACACATACAGACACAGACACACTTACCGCCACACACATACAGACACACACACACTTACAACACACATACAGACACACACACATACAGACACACACACACACTTACCGCCACACACATACAGACACACACACATACCACCACACACATACAAACACACTTACCACCACACACATACAGACACTGACACACTTACCACCACACACATACAGACACACACACATACCACCACACACATACAGACACACACACATACCACCACACACATACAGACACAGAAACACTTACCACCACACACATACATACAAACACATACAGTGTATCACAAAAGTGAGTACACCCCTCACATTTCTGCAAATATTTCATTATATCTTTTCATGGGACAACACTATAGACATGAAACTTGGATATAACTTAGAGTAGTCAGTGTACAGCTTGTATAGCAGTGTAGATTTACTGTCTTCTGAAAATAACTCAACACACAGCCATTAATGTCTAAATAGCTGGCAACATAAGTGAGTACACCCTACAGTGAACATGTCCAAATTGTGCCCAAATGTGTCGTTGTCCCTCCCTGGTGTCATGTGTCAAGGTCCCAGGTGTAAATGGGGAGCAGGGCTGTTAAATTTGGTGTTTTGGGTACAATTCTCTCATACTGGCCACTGGATATTCAACATGGCACCTCATGGCAAAGAACTCTCTGAGGATGTGAGAAATAGAATTGTTGCTCTCCACAAAGATGGCCTGGGCTATAAGAAGATTGCTAACACCCTGAAACTGAGCTACGGCATGGTGGCCAAGGTCATACAGCGGTTTTCCAGGACAGGTTCCACTCGGAACAGGCTTCGCCAGGGTCGACCAAAGAAGTTGAGTCCACGTGTTCGGCGTCATATCCAGAGGATGGCTTTAAAAAATAGACACATGAGTGCTGCCAGCATTGCTGCAGAGGTTGAAGACGTGGGAGGTCAGCCTGTCAGTGCTCAGACCATACGCCGCACACTGCATCAACTCGGTCTGCATGGTCGTCATCTGTCGTCATCGAAGCTGACGCACAAGAAAGCCCGCAAACAGTTTGCTGAAGACAAGCAGTCCAAGAACATGGATTACGGGAATGCCCTGTGGTCTGACGAGACCAAGATAAACTTGTTTGGCTCAGATGGTGTCCAGCATGTGTGGCGGCGCCCTGGTGAGAAGTACCAAGACAACTGTATCTTGCCTACAGTCAAGTATGGTGGTGGTAGCATCATGGTCTTGGGCTGCATGAGTGTTGCTGGCACTGGAGAGCTGCAGTTCATTGAGGGAAACATGAATTCCAACATGTACTGTGACATTCTGAAACAGAGCATGATCCCCTCCCTTCGAAAACTGGGCCTCATGGCAGTTTTCCAACAGGATAACGACCTCAAAGCACCTGTGGCGCATCCTCAAGTGGAAGGTGGAGGTTCAAGGTGTCTAACATCCACCAGCTCCGTGATGTCATCATGGAGGAGTGGAAGAGGATTCCAGTAGCAACCTGTGCAGCTCTGGTGAATTCCATGCCCAGGAGGGTTAAGGCAGTGCTGGATAATAATGGTGGTCACACAAAATATTGACACTTTGGGCACAATTTGGACATGTTCACTGTGGGGTGTACTCACTTATGTTGCCAGCTATTTACACATTAATGGCTGTGTGTTGAGTTATTTTCAGAAGACTGTAAATCTACACTGCTATACAAGTTGTACACTGACTACTCTAAGTTATATCCAAGTTTTATTTCTATAGTGTTGTCCCATGAAAAGATATAATAAAATATTTGCAGAAATGTGAGGGGTGTACTCACTTTTGTGATACACTGTACATACAAACACACTTACCACCACACACATACAGACACACACACATACCACCACACACATACAGACACACACACATACCACCACACACATACAGACACTGACACACTTACCACCACACACATACAGACACTGACACACTTACCACCACACACATACAGACACTGACACACTTACCACCACACACATACAGACACACACACATACCACCACACACATACAGACACACACACATACCACCACACACATACAGACACACACACATACCACCACACACATACAGACACACACACATACCACCACACACATACAGACACTGACACACTTACCACCACACACATACAGACACTGACACACTTACCACCACACACATACAGACACTGACACACTTACCACCACACACATACAGACACACACACACACATACTACCACACACATACAGACACACACACTTACCACCACACACATACAGACACAGACACACATACCACCACACACATACAGACACAGAAACACTTACCACCACACACATACATACAAACACATACATACAAACACACTTACCACCACACACATACAGACACACACACACATACTACCACACACATACAGACACACACACTTACCACCACACACATACAGACACAGAAACACTTACCACCACACACATACGTACATACAAACACATACATACAAACACACTTACCACCACACACATACAGACACACACACACATACTACCACACACATACAGACACACACACTTACCACCACACACATACAGACACAGAAACACTTACCACCACACACATACGTACATACAAACACATACATACAAACACACTTACCACCACACACATACAGACACACACACACCACCACACACATACAGACACAGACACACTTACCACCACACACATACAGACACTGACACACTTACCACCACACACATACAGACACACACACACATACTACCACACACATACAGACACACACACTTACCACCACACACATACAGACACAGAAACACTTACCACCACACACATACATACAAACACATACATACAAACACACTTACCACCACACACATACATACAGACACACACACACATACTACCACACACATACAGACACACACACACCACCACACACATACAGACACTGACACACTTACCACCACACACATACAGACACACACACACCACCACACACATACAGACACAGACACACTTACCACCACACACATACAGACACACACACACACATACTACCACACACATACAGACACACACACTTACCACCACACACATACAGACACAGACACACTTACCACCACACTCATACAGACACAGACACACTTACCACCACACACATACAGACACATACACCACACACATACAGACACACACACATTCACCACCACACACATACAGACACATATACCACCACACACATACAGACACACACACACTCACCACCACACACATACAGACACATACACCACACACATACAGACACACACACTCACCACCACACACATACAGACACATATACCACCACACACATACAGACACACACACACTCACCACCACACACATACAGACACATATACCACCACACTCATACAGACACAGACACACTTACCACCACACACATACAGACACAGACACACTTACCACCACACACATACAAACACATACACACATACAGATTATTTTATGAGCTACGCCTACCATACATATGAACTTTGTTGGTATACAGTTACTGACTGTAGCCCATTTGTTGTTTTGTGCATGTTTCACCCCCTTTAAATCCCATTTATCAGTTAAAACGGACCCCATTGACCCACCACTGACCCTATGATGTTTGGGTGATGGACTATTTTCAGCACAGGGCAGTGTGTGTTGTTCTGGTAATTGAGTAGCAGGTGCAGCAGTGTTGTTGGTTGTAGGTGGACAGTAAGGGACACAATGTGACACTGCTGGCTTTATATGGCTGTTGTAGGGAGATGTTGTCCTTACAGGCTGGAAATCTGTTCTCCTTTCAGCACTGACACTGAGGTGATTAAAAGTCCCAATAACTCAGCTGCACCTGCTACACTCATACCAGAACCAACACACATTACCATGCCATTACCATGTTAGTGTCACTGCAGTGCTAAGAATTAATCAGTAAATGTATGTGCCTGACCGGTGTACCTAATTAAGTGCTCGGTCAGCGTAATCACTATTAAAATAGAACGACAGGATTATTTAATATTATAGATTTGTAAGGTGTGTGTGGTTGTCTTAACTTAGCTCATGTATGTGTGAATGTGTGTGTGTGTGTGTGTGTGTGTGTAAGGTCATGCTTTAGATCCTTTGAATGCTCAGTTGGTTTCCAAGGTGATGGAACCTAAGCCAAGCCTGACCAAGACTTCCGCTCAGGATCTTATCTCACTTCCCAGTTCCTTCCTGTGTGCGTGTGTGTGTGTGAGGAAGAAAGAGGAATTGAAAAGGATATATAAAGAGAGTGGTATAGAAATATGTACAAAGAGATGCAGAGCGATGTGTGAGAAGTTCAGAGAGAGATAATCCAGGCTCTGCTATGCAGCCACTGTTGGGCTCTTGAGCAAGGCCCTTAACCCTGTCTGCTCCAGGAGCGCCATACAATGGCTGACCCTGCGCTCTGACCCCAGCTTCCATATGAGCTTGGATATGCAGAAAAGAACACATGTATATGTATATATGACAAATAAAGGCATTCTTCTAAAAACGATGGAACACTGTGATTTCAGAATAACAAATAGTTTTATATAAATAAGAGATCAATTACAGTTCCAGATTTATTACTTACAGAAAACAGGTCTACACAGGTCAATCTGAACCTTCTTATAATGGTATACCAGCTAGCACAGATGCTAAATAATGGAGAAATATTGTTTTTACCTCATGTTTAGCCACCAACACTCCAAACATTCCCTATTCACCTTTTATATGGTGTTTTATTCAGCGTTAATCATGCCACCATTATGCAGATGTATAACAATGTTTGTGTTTGAGGATCTGTTATCTTTCAAGATTTGGTACACATGATGGGTCTGTCTGAAAACCTAGTAAGTTCTCTACACAGTTGCATTTTACATCATCCTATGCGTGCTCCCGAGAAGAAGGCTGTTCGAATTCTTAAATACTTTAAAATGCTGCCTAATGAGGTGCCTTATTTTGAAGCGATAATCTGATTATCTGATGCAATCCCAGCATTCAATGTGGCACAAAAAAATTACAAATATGGCGGATGGAATAAATTCTTATTGATTTTTAATTAGTATAAAGGTGTACATGTGTCGTTTATTTGCAAATTCAGGCTTGTCAGTGACAGTTCAATCGTTTTTGGTACACAAAGGAAGACGTTAGCTGGCATGGTAGCAGGTTGTGCTGCCTCAGCCCATTGGTTTGAAGCTAGCATTGGCCTGAGGCTAACTCTGTTAGCTTAGTAAGTGAAAACTGTGTTGACGTAATCGTTGTAATTGCTGTCTAAGTAGTGTATCTGAATAATCTGCCTTATGAGTTTGATGTCCTGTTAGAATCTTCTCTTCTTAGGCAGCTGCCTTGGTAGGCAGTAGGCAGCTCACTAGGTTTTCGAACAGACCTTTCTACTGTGTTCTCACAGTGTGTCAAATATAAATTGGACTAGATATTTTTGAATAAACTCATATAGTGTGACAAATAATGAGCTTATTAGAGCCCTGAAATAACAGATTAAACCTGGTCAGTGAATGTTTGCCGTATCAGTGACCACAAAGAATGAGGACGAGAGACAGTGTGAGAGAGAGACTGCAACATCAGCTGAATGAAATACTTATGTCACTTCCGTTTTCTGCTCTCACACACACAAACACACACACACACACACACACTTTATACCTACATTCTCTTTACCCGCCCTGTATACCTCTCTGACTTCCTCTGACTCCCTCTCTCTCCCCCCCCTCTCTCTCGCTCTCTCTGTGTGTGAGAGTGTGAGAGAGCTAAAATGGTCAGTCCAGCTCTCTCTCTTGTTCCTTCCAGCGCTTAAAAAGTTGAGACGGAAAAAAAGAGATCTGGTGACGAAAGAACAGAGAAAAGATCTAGTTGAGCTGGGAAGAAGGGGGAGGTGAAAGGATTTAAGGGAAAGAAAAGAAAAAGAGTAAAGAAAAAGTTGTGTGTGTTAACGGCAGGCGACAAAACACAGACGACAGTGTGTATGTGTATGTGTGTGGTGTTGGAGGACTACAGCGTAGTGGAGTTTACCTTCTTAAAGAGACATCATCTCACAGCTACTTAGCTATCACTCGTTCTACCACTCTGTACAGAACAGACAGACTGGGTGTGTGTGAAGGGTACGAGGCTACACACACACACACACACACAATCAGAAAGGTAAAGTTGAAGGTGTAATGAGTGACAATAAGGCGATGGAAAAAGAAAAGAAGGAAAGAACAAGAGAAAAAGGGAGAGTGAGATGGTGAGAGTACAACACTCCAACCTGTGTGTAAGTGCTGCTTCAGCTTCCTCTCAAATCTGTGTGTGTGTGTGTGTGTGTGTGTGTGTGTGTGTGTGTGTGTGTGTGTGTTTTAAAGTCGTCATGTTTTTCTTTACCAAAATGAGTTCTTTGATAAGTTTATTTTATTTACTTTTTAATCTGTTAGGTCAAAAATATACAGACAACAACTAAGTTGATTAATTGTGTGGTGTAGCCGTAGAAAGATCATTAATGTCATTAATTTTGCTCAGCAGTGATTTTGATTGGCTGTAGCTGGTGACTTCTCTGTGCGTTTACATTACTGTGTGTACTTTTAAATTTTTGGCATTTAGCAGACGCTTTTATCCAAAGCGACTTACAGTGTACAATCTAAGCAATTGAGAGTTAAGGGCCTTGCTCAAGGGCCCAACAGTGACAACCTGGCAGTGGTGGGGTTTAAACCAGCAACCCTCTGCTTACTAGTCCAGTACCTTAACCGCTAAGCTACAAGTGCCCTGTGCCAATATAAACAGGTCTAGTGTGACTCCATTTAGTAAACAGTACATGGTACCCTAAGTAAGCTGAACTGACCTGTGCTGCAGATCACATAGACCAATTTTTAGGGGTGGCCTTCAATTAAGCCTGAGAGCTCTGGTCAGGAAAAATCTGGAATCCTTGATGGTTTAAGTTCTTGCTGCATCTCAGGTTCTGTTCATGTTTAACAATATCTATTAATATCTGTGAAGTAATAAAAGTAGGGATGATTGTGCTTCTGGTAAATTATTAGTACTTTTTTCTTTTTAAGTTCACTTGTTTTCACTGTCCTTTATTTCAATTTCCTGCTTTTATCACTGTTTTATCTTGGTTAGGGTCTCAGTGGGACCAGCTTTTCCATAATCACTGGGCACGATGCAGTAACACCCCAGACAGGATGCCAATCCATTGCGTGACCTTGGCCACCCCTCCCCATCCAGACTTCCCCAGACATAGCCAATCATGCCTTTATGTAGACACCTGACCGGCACATTGCTGTCCAGGATGTGTTCCCACCTTACTCCAGGTGTTTCCTAAGATCATGAATTCTGCCCCCATCCAGGGGTTAAGCAATAAAAATTCTGCATTATTCGGAGATTTGTTTTTCTGGGGCAAACATCTGTGCTTTGATTTTATGATAGATTTACAGGAAATAAACTTTGCTCTATTCATGTTCTGCCTAGATGTCATTGTTTATGTTTATCAGATTCATTATGTAAGTTCCTACATTTTAAATGTTTGTAGTAGAAAGTGATCAGGCTTTGGGGGCTTTTTAATATATCTGAGGTGGTCTCCTCTGCCTGTTGGAAGGACATGAACAGCCCATTCAAGTCCAGACTAGGAAGGAAAAGACTTGATAATAGAAAGGAGTCTTTCTTTCTCTCTTTGTCTTCTCTCTCTCTCTCTCTCTCTCTCTCTCTCTCTCTCTCTCTCTCTCTCTCTCTCTCTCTCTCTCTCTCTCTGTTTTTGTTTCTTTTTACTCTAAATGAGCCTGGCTCTTGCTTTTACTTCTCACTTCCTCCCTTTTCACTCTGTTTTGTTTCTTCTTGAGTTTTTTTCCCTTTCTATTTAATGCACACGGTCCATTCTCTTTTTGCTTCAAAGCTATGTTTTCTCTTTCTCAGTGGGGGTTTTTAACTCTGTACATGCTGACAGATATCACTGAAGCAGATGTGTGTGGTTGACTTGGTACAGAAAGTAACTGCAGCAGAACAGCTTAATATTAGACTTTTTACAGTCAGTGCTTGTGTGCATTAATTTCTTATAACAGGAGACAGAGAATAACAGTCTAATCCTCACCATGTAGGACTGAAATTATTTGGATGCACATTTATTAAATATGATTTATACTCCTTATTATATATGTTGTAAAAGCCCCTTTGGTTGCACTTTTAACTACACACATTTAAGTATACATCTCTACAAGCTTTGCCAACTGGATTTGGGCAGCTTTTTCCATTCCTCATGGCTGATCCTCTCGAGCTCCCTCAGATTGGATGGCAAGTGTCCGAACTGCTATCTTCAGGTCTCTTCACAGATGTTTAATGGGGTCATTTCCTAGGTCCTAGTCTAACTTCTAACTGTTGGCTTACACTGTTCACATTATATAATCACAACTCACAGGCAGGGGGAATTTAGAGCAGTTAATCTACTTTCTGCCTGATTTTGAAAGGTTGAGGAAAGCTCATGAACACAAATCAAAAATATCCAAAACTCCTTTCTGGCACATGTGCCACCATGTACCCTCGTGAAATGGTCCATATCTCAACTGTCACTTATTGATGTGGGAACTTAAATAAGGTGGTGCAGTGCTGAACCCAGCTTAGTTATCTAGCTCTACATTTAAACTAGTAAGATTAAGCATTTGCAGTTAAATGGTCGAATTCGGATGAATGTTATCAATGTTTATCCAGAAATAGCTCAGGAAAAGGAACCATATTTTTGCACTCCGAGGGAAGTCAGAGTAAAAAAGAAAGAGGAAGACAAATGGACAGAGCGAGAATGAAATGGGGGGGGGGGGGGGGGGGGGTGACTAAGAAAGAAAGAACATGTGCTGCAAGCTATGGTACTTCATAATGTCAAACTGAAACCACCACAGGAATTTAAACCCCACACAAGAGACCATGCTAAATCAGTCTGTTACATTCACTGCCTGTGCTCTGTGTGTGTGTGTGTGTGTGTGTGTGTGTGTGTGTGACTACCTGTAACATACAGTTTTTTTTTTACTGCTGTAAAGGATGTGATGCGATCCTTTTTTTTGAAAAATGGATTACTTTGGTTGTATATTGCATTCTGTATGTCCACTTCAAATTTACACACAGTGCATTTGATTAAATTATCTATTTATGAGCATAACGTTATAATAAGTTTATAGAAATATCCCAAATGAATAATGAGGGGAAAGTATTCAAACACTGTTTTGACTGGTTAAAAATGTATCTGGTTTAGAACATTTTTTGGGATGAATAGGAACGTCGAATACTAACAACAGTGCGTGACTTAAATGGACACACACACACACACACTCACTTTAAAACACTTTAAAAGACACCTTACCAGAAAAGTAAAAGCTGTTAGAGCTGCAAAAAAGAGGGCAGTTCCATATTAATGCAGATGGTTTGGATTTGGATGTTTAAAAAGCTTATGATCACATGCTGACACACATTTTTGCATCATTTCATCTATGAGAACATTCCTTTGTTGTTGGTCAGTAAGAAATGTTACTTTCATTATATCACTGTTTACATTTAGATGTATATGTTGAACAGGCGACTCTGCTGCTGGTTAACGGTGTTTATTTAGGGTACAAAGAAAATTGTGTCAATGTAACTTTTGGCTGGCTGGTTTCTTTAATAGTCTCTGGCGGAGTCTTTGGTTTGTAACATATGGAGGTTTTTATTGGCTGTTCAAGGTAATTTGTAAACACCCATTCTTTACTATAAAACAGCAACAGACTCGTAAACAGATCCATTGATCAGTGCATCACACACACAAGTGGTTTGTCTTCAAGAATATTAAAGTGCAACATCATTAAAGATAAAGTTTTAATAAAGAACCAAATACAGCAGGAGACGGAATAAGAAAGGCAGACGCTAAGAGTTCAGGCTTCTTCAGCTTTACTATAAACATGTGTTTTGAATTTTGGCACTAGGATTGAAATTAGCAGTCACGTCGTAATTATGTGCACGTGTTTACAGTCTCAAGTTTGTTTCCAATAAGCCGTTTAATTGCCACCAAGGTTTTAGGGTTTGGTTTAATATTTACACACACATCAGGATATCACACTTAAAAATATTTCCCTGTTTAGGTAAACAAAGAGGATTCAGTCTGCACACAAACATATAAATGCAGGACTTTAACGTGGTCCTCGTAACAGCAGTGACAAGACGTTTACGGACGAGGTAGCGAGACTTATAAGGGATGGAAGGAACCGGTGGCTGTAATGTGTAAAATCTGAAAGTAAACTGATAATAAATCAAAATGAACGCCACTGCATGTTTTATGGGCCTGTCCAGTGTGGCGCTCGGTAAACCTAGTTACTGAAGTACAAGAACCTGAACTGATTTTTGATTTCTTATATGTCTAAGATTAGGTGCAAAGTGTCCAAACAAATGCCAAATTTGCTAGTAGTTTGAGGACTTATTGAACACTTGTTATGTAACTACCTAATCGATTGACATCGAACCAAAAACGAACTAAGATTTGGATGCTCACAGAGTTTGTTCAGTTCTACATTAGAGATTAGAAAGCCACAATATTTATGAATACATTGTTTGCTGCTTCATTTCTGAACCGTCTACAGCCCAAAGCGCACATACTCAACTTGACCAACCTTTTACCAAAACCAGAGTCCCATCTGAGTTGGTTTTGTTTTGTTTTCAGAAACGTCCTGATTTGGTGCCAGATCCCACGAGTGAATGATAAAAGAGTAGGCGTTCTCCTACTTTGCCTCTCTCGCTCCTTCTTTGGTACAGTTGCATTCATCATTCCTTTCCTATTATTTTAAAGACTGCAGTGATGTTAGGAAGAGAAAAATAGATCTCAGATACATGGGAATTTCCCACTTGTCAAAAAGGTGCACTCGTCCTTTTAAATAGTTTTTACTGTTATATAAACGTTAAAGTCCAGGGATCATGATGAAATAAAACTGTTATAAAATATATCTAAGCAAAGTGCCTAATAAAAAACACAGAGCTGGATGTCTTCATTTTTGTACTGACCTTATGTATAATCTTATATACAAATGTGGTGTTTCGACTATATGGTCGTACCTGTTATAGTGTCTCTTTTATTAAAGAGTGTGATAAGGGAAGCGTTGTAACAGTAGCTGGTTGATGACGGGATATATAGAACCAGAGGTTGTTTTTTGAGGGGATGAGGAAGCGTTGGTGGAAGTGAGAGCAACTTCTTCAATATCTTCCTTTATAACTCCCGACATAAGTGGCACTTCTCATACTGAGGTACGGTACTGAGGTACTTCTACTCCTAGTCATGGCATAGATCCTGTTACGAATTCTGGTTTTCACACAGTGTTTCAGTATAGACGAGCTACAAAAGACCCTGCATTCTTCAAACACAAACATTGTGGACCCCTGTGCTAAACCACCAGTAAACTTGATATATTTTGTTGTTTACGTTTATTGTTGTTACCACAAAATTATGAGGTATTATTATTATTATTCATCTTTAATATTTGCTTCATTCTGGTCTGGGTGGAGCCGAAGTCTAGAGTCTGGAGAAAGAGTAGGCGTTCTTCCCTTTGCCTTTCTCGCTCCTTTTTTGGTACCGGATCCCAGTCCCATTTGGTGCCAGATCCCAGTCAGTTTTTTATAAACCAAACTCATTCACTCAAACTCCATGCATTTTCATGCTGAAACATTAAAAGTAGATAGATAGATACAGTGTATCACAAAAGTGAGTACACCCCTCACATTTCTGCAAATATTTCATTATATCTTTTCATGGGACAACACTATAGACATGAAACTTGGATATAACTTAGAGTAGTCAGTGTACAGCTTGTATAGCAGTGTAGATTTACTGTCTTCTGAAAATAACTCAACACACAGCCATTAATGTCTAAATAGCTGGCAACATAAGTGAGTACACCCCACAGTGAACATGTCCAAATTGTGCCCAAATGTGTCGTTGTCCCTCCCTGGTGTCATGTGTCAAGGTCCCAGGTGTAAATGGGGAGCAGGGCTGTTAAATTTGGTGTTTTGGGTTCAATTCTCTCATACTGGCCACTGGATATTCAACATGGCACCTCATGGCAAAGAACTCTCTGAGGATGTGAGAAATAGAATTGTTGATCTCCACAAAGATGGCCTGGGCTATAAGAAGATTGCTAACACCCTGAAACTGAGCTACAGCATGGTGGCCAAGGTCATACAGCGGTTTTCCAGGACAGGTTCCACTCGGAACAGGCTTCGCCAGGGTCGACCGAAGAAGTTGAGTCCACGTGTTCGGCGTCATGTCCAGAGGTTGGCTTTAAAAAATAGACACATGAGTGCTGCCAGCATTGCTGCAGAGGTTGAAGACGTGGGAGGTCAGCCTGTCAGTGCTCAGACCATACGCCGCACACTGCATCAACTCGGTCTGCATGGTCGTCATCCCAGAAGGAAGCTGACGCACAAGAAAGCCAGCAAACAGTTTGCTGAAGACAAGCAGTCCAAGAACATGGATTACTGGAATGCCCTGTGGTCTGACGAGACCAAGATAAACTTGTTTGGCTCAGATGGTGTCCAGCATGTGTGGCGGCGCCCTGGTGAGAAGTACCAAGACAACTGTATCTTGCCTACAGTCAAGCATGGTGGTGGTAGCATCATGGTCTTGGGCTGCATGAGTGTTGCTGGCACTGGGGAGCTGCGGTTCATTGAGGGAAACATGAATTCCAACATGTACTGTGACATTCTGAAACAGAGCATGATCCCCTCCCTTCGAAAACTGGGCCTCATGGCAGTTTTCCAACAGGATAACGACCCCAAACACAACCTCCAAGATGACAACTGCCTTGCTGAGGAAGCTGAAGGTAAAGGTGATGGACTAAACCCAATTGAGCACCTGTGGCGCATCCTCAAGTGGAAGGTGGAGGAGTTCAAGGTGTCTAACATCCACCAGCTCCGTGATGTCATCATGGAGGAGTGGAAGAGGATTCCAGTAGCAACCTGTGCAGCTCTGGTGAATTCCATGCCCAGGAGGGTTAAGGCAGTGCTGGATAATAATGGTGGTCACACAAAATATTGACACTTTGGGCACAATTTGGACATGTTCACTGTGGGGTGTACTCACTTATGTTGCCAGCCATTTAGACATTAATGGCTGTGTGTTGAGTTATTTTCAGAAGACAGTAAATCTACACTGCTATACAAGCTGTACACTGACTACTCTAAGTTATATCCAAGTTTCATGTCTATAGTGTCGTCCCATGAAAAGATATAATGAAATATTTGCAGAAATGTGAGGGGTGTACTCACTTTTGTGATACACTGTAGATAGATAGATAGATAGATAGATAGATAGATAGATAGATAGATAGATAGATAGATAGATAGAACATCCCTAAACTGTTGCCACAAATCTGAAAACTAAGCTGAATACTAATTTTACTGAAATTACAGACCCCAAATCATCAAAACAGCCTCACTTGATTATTCCCCCTCCATTATACTTCACAGTTAGCATCTGCAGCTGCTAAACCCAGATTCCACCAGGAAACCTGGTCAAAAGTTCAAATCTTTGGAGACTGTCAAATTACCCAGCATGCTGAGGTGCTGAAGGATGAGGTAGGGATCAGAAAGGAATCCAGGGAATCTGTGAGGTGTGTTCCTGAAGGATTCTTGCTCCAGTGGTATTGTGTGTTTCAGTCAGATCAGTATGGAGAAGTTCATGTGGACCTGTTACTCAGATCACGACTCTTGACTGATTCTAGATTCATTTGGGGAAGTTTGTGTTGACCTGATACTAAGATTATAACTCTGACTGTTTTTAGATCAGTATGGAGGCGTTTTAGTGCATCTGTTGTTCTCATTAACTGAAACGGGATCTGTCCCAGTGCTCTGGGAAAATTTTAGGCTCTGAAGAGCAACTCCATAAGTTATGCTGTCTTCATGTCTACGGAAATTACAGTAAAACCAAGGTATGGACATCAGTGATCCTCCAATATCAGAAGTACTAACAGGAGACTTTCAATGTACCTGAGTTGCCAAGTGTACAGAAATAATTATATCCATAAATCTTCCAGGTTTTTTATATTCAGTGAGTGATTGGTTGCAGCATTAAGCTTAAATGTGATATTACTGCATAGCATCATATACAATCTGATTATATGTAGTGTTTTACTCCTAAACCAGCCTAACAAACTTGAGGACAAGCCAATTGGTGTGGATTTCTTATTTTAAATTAAATTAAATTTTATTTTTATTTTTTTTCACCTCTGCTTTATCCTGGTCATGGTTGTGGAGGGTCTGGCTTATGCTCGATCACTGGTCACGGTGCATTAACACACACCGGGCAGGATGCCAGTTATTTCAGCATCAAGTTACACATTTTCTCAGTGAAAAAGTTTTTTATCTGCTTTTACTGTGGTCTAATAATTAAACGATAACTTGAATAATAGATGAGTTTAATATCTGTGTGGAGGTGGTGTGTCAGGCCAGACTGCCTCACGAGTAGCTGTCTGGCAGCATCAAAAGGTCTAAAGTACACATCAGCTTTTTTCCCCACCATAACAGTTTGTGTTGGTCCACCAGGGCCAATCAGATTTTCCATACAGAGTTCTAATAAGAAGAAATAGCATATTTATTTACTCAGAGAATGCACTGCCATAAATCAGGACCATACAGAGCTACAGATTTGCTTACATCTGCAACTTGCAGTTTGCGCTGGCTTGTGAAATGGGCATGACCACCCAAGAACGGAGTAACTGGAGATGGAGTTAGAATCTTTACTATTGCTCAGTTTTTCAACCTGAGGGCCTGAAGTACTGCAGAGAGGTTTTATTGATTAATCATTAAAGATACGTGAACATACCTTGTAGACAATGATGAATTTTATAATAACAACATGTATGTAACATAGTACTGACATTATTATTTAATATTATTATTGTATTTAATCTTGTTCACTTCTTCTCAACTTGTGCTGCACAACTGCAGAGCTTTTGCAGAACTAGAAATAAAATGTGTGTGCCAGCTTTTCAGCTTCAGATGTTTAATGTAGCTGGATTAGAAATCTTTGTAGATGAATGAAGTAGGACTATAAGGTTCATACAGAAATGCAACTTATTTTGCTACAGTGTTTTTTTTTACTTACAGAACCACTTTTCTAATTGTACATGGAAATAATTTTAATGCCGTTTATCACAATGAGTAGGTGCTTTAATTTTGTAAATGAAATGCTGCAGTCGTTACTGTAATTAGTAAAATTTTCCTTCTGCTGATACTTTATTTTAATATTACATACATAAAATTGTACGATAACATATAATTATTAGGATTAAAAAAATGCAGTATGAACATTATTGGAACACCAGTGACTGTGATAAGGACTATAGTACTTGTATAAGTAGAATCAGTGCATTTTCCTCACACGGTTGGTGCTTCATTTGAGTATCTGAGGTAAAAATTCCTATTAATGTTTCCACCACTCAAGATCTAAAATCCAGATCTTTCTTTGCTATATATTTTTAAAACCTGACATCGATAATTTACCAGCTGCTCAACAGTTTCATTACTTGAGTCAAAATAATTTGTGTTTATTAGAGAACAGTATTGTTATCTCAGAGTCAGAGTCAGAGTCAGAGAGGTTTTATTGTCATTTCAGCTACATACATATCTGTGTAATTGGTTTGAAAATGATCAGGTCTGTTGAATTTTTCTGGTCAACATGGAATTCTTTATAAGCTGCAAAAGGTTGGGAACCCCTGTGCCACAGGAATCTGGAACTCAGTTGCCTCCCAGTCCCTGACACAGATGTACAGTTTAGAGAGACAGAATGAATTACAGTGGGAGGCACTGATGACGGAAAGGAGTTTGTCTGGGACAGAAAGCTTGGATTCAATTTAAAGAACTGGATCTAATATTAGCCGTGTTTAATGATAGCGTCTGGGTGGGATCTTGTACTAGTCCTGTATAAGCTGTCCGAAAAGATCATCACCTGTCCTTCACTGTAACTCTTCACTTGAGCATGCTGATTGCTTTCAAGCTGAAGAGCGTCTAAAAACGAAAGGCATGTTCAGTAGACCGTGCCTCTTCTGAGCTGACAGGCTCTCAGTGAATTCCCACAAAGCTAGCGTGAGAGTTACAGAGTGTGTGTTTGGCGGTTTCACTCTTTTTGTCTTTTCACATCACTGTCGGGCTCATGACATTCTCTGTATGTATATTCAGCATCTTGTTAAAAAGGCCTGGGTGCGTTTACAGGGTTGCGTTTGCATGAGGAGTCCTGGTCATGCACGGCTAATTTTGGAACCTAATCTTACATACAAGTCTAGTAATTTTGACCTCTTGTAGACTGACTAGTTTGATTGTAGTTACTTGTCAGGTTAAAGGTAGTTTTAGTTAAACACTTTCAGTCCCCTGGACTAATAGTTACTGGACTAGTAATCAAAGGTTTTCTGTTTAATGCCTGATTGCCACAGTTGGGCCTATAAGTTAGACTCTGTCTGGATTGTATTCAGTGACCATAGTAAGTCGCTGTGGAAAAAGGTGTCTGCTAAATGTCAAAAATGTATGGTGGGTGGGTAGATGGGGTAAGCACCTGTGTAGTTGTGCACTGCTCACCATCACATTATTAGTTCCCATTATTATTCATTTATTCACTGTCTGTTTTACTGCTGTGGATCTTTTTCATTGGGGTGAAAGGTAGGAAACCCCCCTGAGAGGTCGCCAGTTCATCACAGGGCAGAAACACACACACACACACCACAAACATTCACAATTTTAGTAGCTCCACAGAGTACTACTTCTCCCCTCTGACATGCAAAGCCATTCAGCCCATCTTTTTACCAAATAAAGGTAGACTCCAAGGTAGACTGTAAGACACTACAGTATTCCTCAGCCACTGGTCACACAACACCGCTACCTCTACTGCTGCAGACCTCCACTCCTAACCAAGTAGGGATGCAAAAACACACAAAGTGTTCTTGGAGAAAATGTCACACTAAATTTTGTTCGCAAGTAAAATAAAAGTTCTAGTCCATATTCTTTTCCATTGCTGGATTACCACAGCTACTGTACAAACCAATAACTTGGATTATTGGCTAGATGGACCAGTACCTGCTGCAGGACACACACCGAACACAGTCGTACTGGAGCAACCACAGTTTTCAGAACAGCTGGTGCATGTACAGTGTGTTTTTTTCCATTCTATTCTTTTGATGTAAATGCAATTCTCTCTGAACAGCTGAGGTCTATAGAAATCCCTGGTCTTTTTATAGACTTTTTTTTACTGATTCACAGCCCATGAATAGAAGGCTTGTTCAGGAATCTGAAGCTTTATAATCAGAACTTAAATTAGTTTCAGATTTTCTGCGTATTAAATAAACTGGTCATAAACTGGGAACCAAAAACAGCTGAATTCTGGCAGCTTACATGGCTTTGCAAAACCACTTAAAATCAAAAGTTTACATACACTTTTAAGAGACATTAATATCATTTATATTATTTTATAAGGGTATTGTAGGGTTTTCTAAAAGTATGTCAAAATCTGGTATGTTTTTCCCATGTCCCTGTAAGTTTTCTACTAAATTACCATTACGTGTGGGTGAGTAAGTGATTGTGTGTGTGTTTTGCCCTGCCATTGACTGGCGCTCTGTCCATTGTGGTAAATGTGTGAGTGCTGTGCCATCATACATTAAGCCACATCCTTTTGACCAATCACTGGACAGTTTGCAGTTATTTAAATATTCACACATGTACATTTTACATGGAAGCTATGAGCAACAAGTCTTTCTGCATACAAGTGTGTGTGTGTGTGTGTGTGTGTCCATTGAAATCGTGTGTTTTAGCTGGGGGACGACTGCTACTCTTTTATGTGCAGCGTTCAAACTGGGGCATGATTGGAACCAGACACACTCAAGCTTTTAATAAAAGCACACACATACACACACACACACACACACACTATATGCTGTCTGCACACTGTAGATATAATTAGGTGGGCTTTTTCTGGCACTAGATTGTGTGTGGACTGTAGTACACACACACACATACTCACACACATATAAACACAGAACACACATGCACGCGCACACACACACAGAGTTGATCAGTAAAGACATATTTGGTATTTGTAGTTTGCTTCTTTTGTCTTGCACTTGAGCTACATAGCTTATGCACATAAAAAGTAAGGAGGCTTAAACACCACATGGCCAAAAGGATGTGAACACCCACCCACTATGAATAAATGGAGCTGTTTGTTTTATTTTAGCCGTTACTATTAAATGATGAAATCAAAACAGTCTTGTAATCTCTATAGTTGTCAGTATAATAGGTTGTAATGATTGGGATTGGGGTGCATTTACAACAAGTCAGGGACCACAGACTGGTAAATAATTTTACTGGCCTGTACAAAGCCTTTACATAGGACTATTCAACAACTTCTTGATGAACTGGAACACAAACTGTGAGCCTAGTTTTATTACCCAATAATACCTGACCTCACTAGTGTTCTCTTGTAGCTGAATATAATTCAATCCCTCCAGTCATGTTCCAAAATCACATATTTAAATGCCTTTGCTGACAGGTGGAGGCTGTTATAGCAGCAAAGTTCATGATAATTTTTTTTGGATTTGATGTTTGGGTGTCAGGAGTCCACAAACTGTTGGCTTTATAGAGTTTATATTCAGGACTGGTTGCTACATTAGCCTTGTAGCTCCACACACACACACGTGATTGCAATTAGCCCCAATCAGTGTCCTGTAATGGGTAGGTTACATTCAGGACCTGTAATTAGAATTGCCCGCCAACACCACACACACACACACACACACACACAGTGATTAGTTTGTCAGGATGATACGAGTTGACATGGTCAGTAATCATCCATCCTTTAGTTTATTTTCTTTGGTTTGGGTCTCCAGCTTCTGCTTGCTCTCACATTTCAATTTTTCAGCGACGTTTTCCAGTCACTGACCTTTTTTTGGGGAGGTGATTGGGCCTCCCTGTGATGGGCGGGTAGATGGGGTAAGCATCTGTGTAGTGTGTAGCGCTCAGCAACCCAAATGATCCAGTCATTGATCAGTCATGAATGAGTAGTATGAGAAGGGAACTGCAGGGTGCCTGTAATATACACGTATGTAGACACCTCTCCTAATTAATAAGGCTAGGTGTTTTAGCCACACCCATTGCTAACAGATAAATAAAATTAATAAAATAAATTACATGCTTCATACTTATGTAAAACAGTTTAGGAAAGGCCCTTTCTTATTCCAGCATGACGGGTCCTCTGTACACGAGTAAAGTCTATAAAAACTGGGCTCTTGGCTCTATTAAACATCTTCAGAATAAAATAGAGCTTTGATTGTAAGTCAGACTTTTTGATTCTGCAGCAGTTCCTGAAATTTTTACAAACACTCTCCAGTCCTGTGGAAAGCCTTACTAGAGGAACACAGGCTTTTATAGCCACAGAGAAGGGTAGCTCTATAGAAATGCTTATTGTTTTAGATTTTGACGTTTATGGTTAGTGTGTTTCAGCATGAAAGATTTGGATATAATACCGAGGTCAGTCATCAGCTCAAGTTTATCCTGGCTGCTTTGTGTTTGGGTTTTCTCTGTAATTGCCTGTAGGAATGACGTGGTTTTAAAATAGAGTGACCTCTATGTGAGCTTTTCAGCTATAAATACAGCCACTTTGTTGAGAAGGCTTTTCACAAGACTTTGAACTATGTCTGTGGGAATTTGTACCATTTGATCAAAGGAGCATTTGTATGACTGGGCACTGATGTTGGTCAGGAAAGCCTCGACTGATGTGTTCAGTGGGGCTGAGGTCAGGGCTCTGTGCAGGTTACTGGAGTTTCTTTAGGCCAAACTTTTCTTCATGTCTTTATAGATCTTGCTTTGTGCACAGGGGCACAGCCATGGCAGAACAGGAAAGAGCCTTCCCTAAACTGTTGCTGCAAAGTTGAAAGTATATAATATCCTTTTTATAAGTGATTTATTACATGTTAGCAGTTGCCGTGGCTGGAATACATGAATTCAATAACTAGAAGGGATGTTCAAATACTGCTCTAAAGAATAGAAATGAACCATGCAACATTTGGTGCTGTGTTTATTCATTGAGGGATTTAGGTAAATGGTGTGTATCATTCTGTGTGTGTGTGTGTGTGTGTGTGTGTGTGTGTGTGTGTGTGAATGTCTGACTGAATGTCATTGCTGATTGCTGCACTATCATTGCCAGTTCTTTTACAGCACTGCTTCAAAGCTTGTAAAAATAAGTGTGTGTGTGTGTGTGCACGTTTGGCAGACCGAATTGCAGTCAGCTTTTCAACCACATCAGTCATTGTGAGTTTGAAACCATTGTGGGTGGAAGTGTCTGGAACGCTCGCGGACAGTGTGTATATCATTGCGTGTGTGTGTGTGTGTGTGTTTGGAATGATGAGTTTTGGGAAGTGATCTGTGATGCTCGGAAAGTCGACATAACCCAGGACTGAATCATACCTCTCTCACTATATATATTTCTCTCTCTCTTGCCTTTTATAGTTCCAAAGAAGTTATTACAGGAATCAGTTCAGGGACCCCCCTTTGCTTCGCCCCCCTCGCGACCCCATGACCCCAATGTGGTAGGAGACAGCGCGCCCCCTGATGGTAACCTGCCCGTGACCGTGACCTCTCACCCTGCGCCAGGTAAGGACTGTGCATGAAACGTAAATCTTGATTTTCATAGAAGCCACCAGTTCCACTCAGACTTTAGTTAAACCCCGTCCCAGCACACACACATACATGCATGTAGTTCTTGCATTTCATAGTTCTGTTTAACAAGCAAACACACCCTGGATGTGTAACTTCTAGTTATTATTATTGGATAACATCATGTGTGTGTGTTTGGAAAGCATCAGCAGTGTCTGCCTCTCTGACAGCAGCACAGAGCAGTCATGGCGAATCACTGGAGCAGATTTCACTGAAAACGTGTGTGTGTGTCTGTGATTTCAGGAAAGTCGAAGAGAGGAAAGTCTGAGCCAAAACTGGAAGAGAAGAATCAACCCAATGACAGAAAAATAGACGAACAACCTGAGAAAGAGATTAAACAAGACGAATATACTGAGACATCACCTAGTGATCCGAATCCTGTAATCAAAACTATCAGCACAGAGATGTCACTGATTAGCAACGCCCTCGCTGCCTACACCTACATTGGCGGTAATACATATAACAACTTTTTGGTTGTGTATACGTAATGCTAGATGTGGATTGTTAATTATTTTCTTGTTAAATTAATGAATATCAGATATAGTTTGTTCAGAATAGTAGATTATATTAGTAGTTACAGTAGTTATATTTTCAGATATTTACACATTTACTGATACTGATATTTTGATTGTTAGATCATTGGTTAGGTTGTAGGTTGTTAGTCTACTAGTTGGGTATTGAGAGAGATAATATAGTTACCATGTTAGACTGGCAGTTTGTAAGTCTGTTATTTCACTATTAGATAATTTATCAGGTTAAATCAGACAGGTAGTTATATTAATATATAGTTTGATTATAGTTATTATTTAGATGAACATTAGTAGGAAACGTTACATTATTTGACAGGCTGTTAGTATATTAGAATGGTAGTTAAACAATTAACCAATAGCTAGTAAAATGTTGGATTGTCAGACAGACTCGTAAGCAGAAGGTCAGTGGTTCAAACACCACCACTTCCAGGTTGCCACTGTTGGGCCCTTGAGCAAGGCCCTTAACCCTCAATTGCTTATACTGTAAGTCCCTTTGGATAAAAATGTGTCTGCTAAATGCCTAAAATGTAAATATTGTTGGTTAGATCAGTAGGTAGATCGCATGTAGTAAGACGGCCACATTGTTAAAATGATTTTAGATTGTTCGTTTTTTCGACAGTGGACATTAGATGTTTAGTTTGTTGGATCATTAATTTTAAAATAGATGGAATTGTTAGTTACACTATTACATTTATTTTGTTTGTTAAATCAATTTATAAAACAAATGTAATTAGTTATTGTTGTAGAACTATCTAGCTAGTGATTAAGGTTGATATTAGTTGCATTTTTAATAGATGTGATTGTAGGTACATAATTACATTATAATTGACATTTAGATTGTCAATTGTTGAGTGAAATTATAGTTATATAGTGACATTTTTAAACAAAGTAGCTTTTTAGACCGGTGGGTGTATATTGTTACATTGTACGACTGATTGATAGTAAACAGTTACACTAAAGTAAGTAGTTAGGCAAGTTTATGGGAATATTATGTAAAAGCTTATTAGCATTTAACTACTTTATTAAACAAGTCAATACTCATCATATATACTAATAGAAGGTTTGTTTGTGTGTGTGTGTGTGTGTGTACACAGAGCACCCGGAGCGCTGTGCACTGTACTTCATGTGCGGTGTTTGTGCTGGTCTCTTCCTTACACTCTTCGCCTTGGTCGTTCAGATCTCCTGCAGGACTGAGTGTAAGCGGCAGCAAACGGTTGAAAAGAAGCGGCCTCGTCCAGCAGACTCGGACTCAGATTCCGTTTCCGATTCTGACTGGGACACGGGCTCGGACTTGTCGTCACGGCGGCGGCGGCGCTTTGAGCGCACACTCAACACAAACGTGTTCACCTCAGCCGAGGAGCTAGAACGAGCTCAGCGATTGGAGGAAAGGGAGCGAATCATCCGGGAGATTTGGATGAACGGACAACCAGACGTGCCAGGCACGCGGAGCCTCAACCGCTACTATTGAGCATACAAATGTTTGTACACACGAGTACACACACTGTGGCATTGCCCGGTTAGGACCAGGACACCACTGGCATCGCCTGGTTTTACGACTGGCTTTAGTGGGAGGTTTTTACTACAACGGACTATAAAACTAAAACCTGCTGAGTTTATGTTTGACTTCAGGTGATTCATGTTGAAAATAAGCTTCTCCTCCTAATGCTGTTGTCTACCTATGATTTACAGGATGATCCGCTGACAGAATCTGTGTGAAAGCTAACAACTAAGGGTCTTTATAAATATGACCTTCAACTTTCTTTTTTAACGCATAGGATGGCAAAGCTAATTGGAGTTGTAGTCTGCATGGAGGCCAACAGCTCTAGCTAAAGGGCCTTTTCATGATTTTGAGGCAGCTCTTAAATAACACATAAGCTCTAAGCAGCTCTCATGCTCAGATTGTTTCTTTCCTCTGCCTGACAGATTACAACTCAAGGCAGCCACATGATCTGAGGACGTTTTTCTGAGTGACAATCTGGCCAAGCAGTTTCCTTGCTGATGTGTTCATTCTAAACATGCCTTCTGTTCTCTTACAGTGGAGATGCAGTAGTCTTTGGACCAAGATTTTTTTGGTCTGAATACAAGAAAACCTTATTAATTTAAAAAGAAAAGGGTGTTTTATATTTATTCTTAATAACATAGAGACAGACGGTCAAATGAGGTGAATGAGACAACAGCACAAATTCAAAAACTAATTTTACAAATTTTATAACAGAATACTAGTTTAACACGACCTTTGTGATACGGTACTGCCTTCTACTTCATAGAAAATGTATAAAATGCTTGAAATGCATCTCAGCCCTTATATAAGATTATATTAGTACTTAAAATTTGAATATTTTTCTATATATTTTTCCCTGAATAGTTATGAAATATTTTTTATACTGTGGCAGCATTTCTGTGATAGCTCAGGGATGTAATCCGAGTGTTTCCATGTAAAATGTTTTTATTTTTATATCAAAAAATGGGATGGATGTTACTGCAAAAGTGTCTGTATGTAAACCTCAAAGAGGTTAAAGCTTAGTTTTAGAGTGAATAGGTTGTATCGTGCAGACGAAACATGTGCCTTTTCTATTACATAAAACCTTGTAAAGTCACCTGTGTTGAAGTGAATCTTATACTGTGTTCCAATCTGAGGTTCCTCATTTTATATGTCAAATAGGATTTTCAATTCTAACATGGTAGTTATGTTGAATCTGACTAACGTTTGAGTTTAAAAATTGAAACCTATTGCTATGCCATTTAAGTGCTACAAACTGGGAAGGAACTTTGACGCCTTTGATTAATCGTCCGTTCTGTTTGGTCTGTCTGGTAACTAAAATTTTATGATTTTGTCTGTATGTTGATTGAGCTAAAACAAATACCACAGTTATTTTATTTATTAGTAAAGAAATCTTACTTTAATTTTAAGTGTGAGCATGCATGTTAATATGACATCATATGCCAAACTCATACTTATGACAAATTTTTAACTTGCCTAATAGGACTTGCTGGGCAAGTTTGAAGTCACAAATCCTGGTTAAATGCAGCATTATTTTAGTACAGGTAGCTTTGTTATTCATCAAACATCAATGAACTTTGGCTAAATTTACAAGCCAAATTGATCCTGTCAGGTGGCATAAATGGAATCGGGGTGGGATCAGCGATTATATTAAAATAAATGCAATTGCACTTACAATATTCATGAAAGCCTAATGTAACAACTACTTCCAGAATGGATGGAACCTAGGGTGAGTGTGGCTCTGTAAGAGTTAATTCATCACTGGTGATTTTATTCTGATGGTTACTATAATGCACAAAAGGAGTCACTTATTGATTTACTTGTTGCTGTATTAACTATGCTGTTACAATCTCTCTTAACCTTCAGTCCTCCTGTCCTATGGTTTAATGTGTCTTATTGTGTATATTTTTCTGATGTCTTGTTCGTGAACACAGGAAAACCTATAATTGCTAACTCTGCATTCACAATATAATGCTTACAAATGCTTACTTTTTTTTTTATCTTATGCAAGTCATGCCTAGTGCTCACTATGTGTTAGATTTTCCAGTGACTTGAGAATTGGGGAAGCTGTCCGAGTTTGCCATGATGAGCTAGAAGAGTGTGTATGTTGTGTGTACAAACCATTTAGCAAACCAATTTTTTCAGTTGCCAATCGGGCATTCAGCGATGGAGGTTCTTCAGCATGTTTTTGTTGTGCACACTTTAATGACACAGTGCAAGTAATGTTAAGTGCAATGTTAATGCAGCCTGATAAAGCAAGTTTTTAAGATTGTACCTAAATATTTTCTCCTGATCACAAAGTGTGCACTAACCTATGACCACATTAATTGAAAATTGCAATCTTGAGCTGTGGTCAAGTTCTTGGAGCAGTCTTTACATGTTGTCTGATGTTATTAACTTTCACAACTTTAGTTTGTAGTAGTGTTTTATTTTCATTATACAAGGTCAGATGTACAAAATTGGTTTTACATGATATTAAATATATTGTATTAGGAATAATGCACAACGTGGTTATAACTGTAACCCAGTTACCCAGCATCCAGCAAACAAGACTCTGGCACTGCTTCTGAGGCACTCACGTCAAAGCCGTCTGTGCTGTCAAAATGAAAATGAGCCCTTTTAGCTCTTTATTAGAATAAGAATTTAACAACACTGCAGTGTAAATAGAACAGCAGCATGTATTAACTGTACAGGACACCATAAATATGTTGGGCATCTTATTTATTAGAACTTGCACAATCTGGGAGAAAAATCGGCAACTTGTATTCTGTAAGTATGAATGCAGGGTTTGAACACTTTATGTATTTAATATACTTACAGACAACTAAAAGCTACCTGCAGAGTTTTATTAATGACATAAAGAAATGCTACTGAGGGACGAATTGTGTTTTTTTCCCCCAAGACATTCAAAACAATAACCTTTATGGGCCATATTTTTACTTTTTTACTAAGCTTCTACTTTCATTGTTTTACAAAAAACACACTAGACATCCTTTCTAATTATTGAGTTTGTAATTGTGTATAAATGTATTATATCAAATAAATTATATGCTTTGCTGTTCCAGCATGGCTGTGTGTAGGGTTTATAAACACATGGTTTAAATTAAAGTAAGTTTTGACTTACTGTAATAGAAAATAACATGGAAAAACATTTGAACAACTGTCCTTGGTGGTGTTGGTGCATCATTGGATTCAGGAGTAGAAACATAGGATCATTAAAATTGTGTTACTGTACTCACTGATGGTGCCTTACATGCATTAACCAAATTTGTACCTGAGCTTAAAATAAATTTATTAATAAACCCATGTCTTTTGTGTCACATATTAAGCTTGGTGCGTCCTCTAGTGGTGACTTGGTTCTTGTTTGAGGTTCTTTCCTACTCAGTTACCTCATACCTACACAGTGTTAATGCATATTACAATTGAGGACAACAGTTTGCATAACATTAAAACAAATAAAACTGCACAGAAATACATTTTTCATTTATTGTATTAATCATTTGGAAATGAATTTGTTTCAATTAGTTTTAGAGAAAATATGAATGTGAAAATATGTTGTAGCATTGGAAAACAGAAACAGGAAAACTATTAGTCCAAATAAGCACTACCATGCACATTATTATTTTTTTTTTCTGTCTGGACTAATGAATGTACAGTTAGTGTAATGACAGAATGAAATCAGGGTAAAATGTTAACATTAAAATGTTAACATTAAAATAATTAAAATAATTAACATTACTAAAAAAGCTTGAGTAAAAAAAAAAAAAACTATTTATGCCAATTTGTTACTTTTAATGTATTAATGTAAAATAAAATTAAAAAATCAAACTAAGTTTATTAACCTGCAGTTTCTGTAAACTTGTTTACATTGTCCATGGAATCCGCTACCCGGTCCCTGGTTTCCATGGAGACCTCGGCTAACAAACAAGACGGTTTAGCTAAGCTGGGTGTCTCAGGGGAGTCGGTTTACTTGTGTTTATTTTTACATTTTACTCTTTTATTCTGGATAATTGAAGCATAAAGTAGTATTTTTAAAAACATTTAGAACGTTTAGAGCAGTTTTAAAGAGCATTATAATGTCCGCGTACACAACCCACGGTCTTCCGTTCCTGCCGGGTAACACATTCCGGAACACAGCGGTGAGATTCTCCAGCTTCCATCCACACACCAATACAAACATGTACTAGTTTTTATAATTGCTCGTGTTTTGCTTATTACTAAATAATTTCTGTTAATTTTGTTAACAAAATACTGTGAGGGGAAAACAAGTAGCCTATTTTTGTTTCTATTTATATTAAAAATGTTTATATATATATATACAGTGTATCACAAAAGTGAGTACACCCCTCACATTTCTGCAAATATTTTATTATATCTTTTCATGGGACAACACTATAGAAATAAAACTTGGATATAAGTTAGAGTAGTCAGTGTACAACTTGTATAGCAGTGTAGATTTACTGTCTTCTGAAAATAACTCAACACACAGCCATTAATGTCTAAATAGCTGGCAACATAAGTGAGTACACCCCACAGTGAACATGTCCAAATTGTGCCCAAAGTGTCAATATTTTGTGTGACCACCATTATTATCCAGCACTGCCTTAACCCTCCTGGGCATGGAATTCACCAGAGCTGCACAGGTCGCTACTGGAATCCTCTTCCACTCCTCCATGATGACATCACGGAGCTGGTGGATGTTAGACACCTTGAACTCCTCCACCTTCCACTTGAGGATGCGCCACAGGTGCTCAATTGGGTTTAGTCCATCACCTTTACCTTCAGCTTCCTCAGCAAGGCAGTTGTCATCTTGGAGGTTGTGTTTGGGGTCGTTATCCTGTTGGAAAACTGCCATGAGGCCCAGTTTTCGAAGGGAGGGGATCATGCTCTGTTTCAGAATGTCACAGTACATGTTGGAATTCATGTTTCCCTCAATGAACCGCAGCTCCCCAGTGCCAGCAAAACTCATGCAGCCCAAGACCATGATGCTACCACCACCATGCTTGACTGTAGGCAAGATACAGTTGTCTTGGTACTTCTCACCAGGGCGCCGCCACACATGCTGGACACCATCTGAGCCAAACAAGTTTATCTTGGTCTCGTCAGACCACAGGGCATTCCAGTAATCCATGTTCTTGGACTGCTTGTCTTCAGCAAACTGTTTGCGGGCTTTCTTGTGCGTCAGCTTCCTTCTGGGATGACGACCATGCAGACCGAGTTGATGCAGTGTGCGGCGTATGGTCTGAGCACTGACAGGCTGACCTCCCACGTCTTCAACCTCTGCAGCAATGCTGGCAGCACTCATGTGTCTATTTTTTAAAGCCAACCTCTGGATATGACGCCGAACACGTGGACTCAACTTTTTTGGTCGACCCTGGCGAAGCCTGTTCCGAGTGGAACCTGTCCTGGAAAACCGCTGTATGACCTTGGCCACCATGCTGTAGCTCAGTTTCAGGGTGTTAGCAATCTTATTATAGCCCAGGCCATCTTTGTGGAGAGCAACAATTCTATTTCTCACATCCTCAGAGAGTTCTTTGCCATGAGGTGCCATGTTGAATATCCAGTGGCCAGTATGAGAGAATTGTACCCAAAACACCAAATTTAACAGCCCTGCTCCCCATTTACACCTGGGACCTTGACACATGACACCAGGGAGGGACAACGACACATTTGGGCACAATTTGGACATGTTCACTGTGGGGTGTACTCACTTATGTTGCCAGCTATTTAGACATTAATGGCTGTGTGTTGAGTTATTTTCAGAAGACAGTAAATCTACACTGCTATACAAGCTGTACACTGACTACTCTAAGTTATATCCAAGTTTCATGTCTATAGTGTTGTCCCATGAAAAGATATAATGAAATATTTGCAGAAATGTGAGGGGTGTACTCACTTTTGTGATACACTGTATATATATATATATATATATATATATATATATATATATATATATACCGATCAGCCATAACATTAAAGCCACCTCCTTGTTTCTACACTGTGTCCATTTTATCAGCTCCACTTACCATATAGAAGCACTTTGTAGTTCTACAATAACTGACTGTAGTCCATCTTGTAGATGTAAAGTCAGAGACGATCGCTCATCTATTGCTGCTGTTTGAGTCGGTCATCTTCTAGACCTTCATCAGTGGTCACAGGACGCTGCCCACGTGTCGCTGTTAGCTGGATATTTTTGGTTGGTGGACTATTCTCAGTCCAGCAGTGACAGTGAGGTGTTTAAAAACTCCATCAGCGCTGCTGTGTCTCATACCAGCACAACACACACTAACACACCACCACCATGTCAGTGTCACTGCAGTGCTGAGAATGATCCACCACCTAAATAATCTGCCCAAATAACCTGCTCTGTGGTGGTTCTGTGGGGGTCCTGACCATTGAAGAACAGGGTGAAAGCAGGCTAAAAAAGTATGTAGAGAAATAGATGGACTACAGTCAGTAATTGTAGAACTACAAAGTGCTTCTATATGGTAAGTGGAGCTGTGAAGTGGGTTGAGTTATGCAGCTATGGGAAATACCCACTGACAAGAAAGGATAAGCTATAAACCCCCAAAATGTTTAGCAGCCAAGACTTATCGATGCCAGAGTACATTAAGGCGGCGGTGCCTGGTACAGATCAACAGATGAGCTACTGTGACTCATACTGCTAATTATTTTAACCCTGGTGAAGAAGTGAAATGTGTCACAACACAGTGCACTGAACAGTGCTGTGTATAGAGCAATGGAAAAAGTTTGACTGGTCAGATGCTGGCCAGTGAATGCCGTGCAGCCAGCAGAGGTCAACATAGTGCAAAAGGGAATTGAGTATATCCAAATTAAGAAACTGCAAAAGGAAAACAGGCTACTGACTGAAAATCATGAACAACCCTCAAACCTAATCCGAAAACAAAATCCATACTTTATCTGTAATTGTCATTCTTTCCAATGCAGAAGTCAGCGTTCCACAAAGCTCAGACTCTGTCCTATAAGAACGGCTATGCACTGCCCCTTCGGCCAAAAGTTGGAATCGGACAGCAGCCCTTGATCTCAGAAACACTTCTTCATAATGAGATGAACCAGCTCATTAATCAAACTTCCGGCATGTCCCTCAGCACCTCCACCCACACACCTCCAACCGACTTCATCCCTGACTATGTTGCCTACGACAAAAAGGTACCCAGCAAGAAACAAGACTGCTTTTCTGCTCAGCACCTAACTACCTTCCACGCTATAACCTGTACACTTCCTACCATTTTAGGTGCTACGGTTTTATGGCTACTTCAAGCAGGAAGTGCTGGACTCTCCAGATGAGCGCTGGCGTGTGCGTCCCGTGTTGATTTATTACCACCTAGAGGACGACAGCATGTGCGTGATGGAACCTGAGGTGGAGAACTCTGGATTGCCGCAGGGGAAGCTGCTCAAACGTCAGCTGCTGCCTAAAAACGAGCGTGGAGAGCACTACCACTGGAAAGACCTGAACCTTGCCATGGACCTGTGTGCGTATGGAAGCACGTTCAGAATCACACATTGTGACGCCTTCACCCAGGTACCCATGCACACCTCATACACGCCATGATTACACATTCATTAAATTGGCCTATTATTATGACAAATACAAAAATGAATTGTATTTATAGGAGTTTATGGAGAGCCAGGGTATGGTTCTGAATGAGCCTGAGTCGACCCCCTGTGACCCTTATACCACTCGTCGAGCTCAGCCTGAACGCTGCTTCGTCACCCCATCAGACTATGACCATCTTAAGCAGTTTCTCACCATGGACCGCAAGGTAGTACACACACACACACACACACATAAACACAGCAAAAAGTAAAAGGAAAATATGCATGCTGGTTTACTCAGGAATAAACACTTTATGGCCAAAAGGTGAACAACTGACCATGACCATGATGGACAACCCATTTGTAAAGGCCACTGGAGTTTCTCTGCACAAGACAAACTCTGTTTTCATTTCCCTAAACTTTGTGCAAAGGGGAACAGTCCTGATGGAACAGGAAGGAGCCTTTCCCAACCTGTTGCCACAAATTTGGGGGACTATAATTTTTTACATAACTGATATTACACACTTATTAATATTACACACCTGTTAGCTATGAGTGTGCATTTATTCTCACCGGACACTTAATTAGGAAACAGTTGAAGCACATAATCAGAAGGGGTGTTCACTGACATGCAGAAATGTGTGTAGGTGTTGCGGTTCTTTGCTCTGTGGGACAACTCTGATTCTGTGTACGGAGAGAAGCGTCCTGTAATCATACATTATTATCTGGTGGATGGTTCAGTGGAGATCCGTGAGGTTCAAGAGCCCAACAGTGGCAGAGACCCTTTCCCCGTTCTGCTGCGTAGACAGAGGATACCGAAGGACATCAAACCGACCTGCAGTAAGTCTCACATACGTACATACACAACTAATGGATTTTGGTATAGGTATGTGAATGGAATAGAATGCCATGTCCAGGGTGTGTTTCTGCCTTGCCTCCAGTGTCCTCAATACTTGGGTTGCTCTTTTCCTCTCAGAACCCTTCCCTACCTGCATTCTGGAATTTTCTCCACAAGACGTTCAGGAGTTCTACTGTCCAAAGGACTTCTGCATTGGGGAGGAGCTGAAGCTCATGGGAAAGCATTTCCTGCTCTGTGACACTGACGAGTTTACGCGAAAATACTACGAGCATCATCATCCCGACATCCTGCTCAAGCCTCTTCCCATGGAGAAGAAAACCCAGCAAGAGAGCCGCAGGGTGAATACGACTTGTTTTATCTGTCCATCTGTCTCACCATACTGTTGAGGTTCAAATGTTCATCCAATTGTGAAGGAAAGGTATTTAATGGCAGCAGGTTTTTGAAAGGTTTAATTTTTTCACTGTTTTATCCTAGTCTGGGTAATGGCCAGTTCCCCGGGAAAACACTGGGTGCGAGACCGGAACACCCTGGACAGGGTGCCACATGATAGGATACATCTTGAGATGGGATGATGGCTAAGGCCTCAGGATGGATTAGCATTCAAAACAGGCTAATTACTGGGAGGAGCCACTGCCAGTCTCTAGCCTGGATAAAAATAGAAGGGTTGCTTTAAGAAGGGCATTCTCACTGGTATAAGGAGGGCCGCAGGCTAGCACATGCTTTCTCCGACATACCCTGGCCGAACGTTCACACTGTCCAACGATACTCTCCCTGTGTTCCTCTGCCACTCATGTAGAAGCTTTGAACCAGACATCAGAAGTTGCTGATTCTTCTTCTAGGCTCCTCTCCATTCATTCTGTCTCTTAAGCATTCAGCCAGACTCGAGTCGTGTCAGTGATGGGATAGCTTATTGGACAGCTTCATCTCCCTACACCAATTTTTTAGATAACACCTCAACTCTACTAAGTGTTGCTGTTTGATCCTTTCAGGTGATCCCACCTTACAACGGCTTCGGCTTACTGGAGGACTCGCTCCAGAACTGTTTCTCTCTGATTCCAAAACCACCTAAGAAAGATCTACTAAAACTGCTTGAGAATGACCATAAAGTCCTGCGCTATGCTGCCAAGCTGGTGAGAATCTGCAGTCTATACCCTCATTAATACAGATGCCAACAGTGCTCAGCTGTATCAAGCTTCTTTCTGCTTGTAGGACTCCCAAAATCCTCAGGATGAGGGCCGTCGCTTTGTTCTTCACTACTACCTGTCTGACGACATGATCAGCATCTTTGAGATGCCCAGACGCAACTCGGGCATCGTCGGAGGAAAGTTCCTGGAGAAGACACGAGTCCCCAAACCGGGATGCACACCAGAGAACCCTCAATACTACAAACCAGGCGACTTCGCCATTGGAGCCACGGTGGAAGGTACGAATACCTGAGGTTCCAAAAACTTATCATCCTCTACACCCATAGCGATGTAAAGCTTGTTTGTCTGTAGACATTCCCAGTTAAGTCCTTATTACATTTCATCACATGACTTTTCCTCTCTTTACATCTTCTAAGTTTTCAGACGTCGGTTCATTTTGATGGAAGCTGATCAGTATGTGCTCGACTACCTTGAGTCAGTATCAGAACAGGAGCGAATTCCTGAGCAGACCCTCTCTTCACTCAGGCAAGCTCTAGGGCAAAATGCTGTGAACCCAGAACAGCCTGAACCACTGCCCACAGGTAAAGTACACCCATCCAAAAATACCAACTAGCTCATAAACATCAGTGTGTAAAGCATGCTTAACTAGCTAGCATACTACAGTCCATGAACTTTTACTGGATGTGTTTCTCTTTGCAGATGATGGAATTGCTAGTTCTTCTTGAATGTTCTCCAGCAGAGATGCCTCCTTCTCCTTTAGACAAATGAAGGTTCTTTACTCTTTCACTGTCAGTCCTTTTAATTTCATTCTTAGGTGTTGAACTATTAAATTGTCATGCCATGTATTTATTTATTCTTTTTTATTTTTGTTTTATCCTGGTCAGCATCACAGTGTGTCCAGTAAAACCCATTCATCTTCACCTCCTCACTCACAATCAGTCAGCCAATCAAAATTCTGCATGCTTCTGGGAGGTTGGAGTAAACCAGAGCATCTAAAGGAAACCAGCATGGAGCTAGAGGGAAATGCAGTGATCTAAGGCAATAACTGAACCCAGGTCTGGAGGACCCACGCTGCTGTGTTGGACCCACTCTTACCATTTCAGCCAATGACCTTACAGTCATGCACTTATTTTACTCTAGATATTCAAGTGGCACCATCAGTGGTGCTTCAGGTAGTTTGGGTGCCACACAGCAACATGGGTCCTGAGGACCTAGATTTAAACCTTCCCCTGTTACTGTCAGTGAGGAGTTAGACACAGGTTTCCTATTGGTCCTCTGGTTTACTATTTCTATTACAGCCAGTATATGGATTTTCTGCTCCTTGTGATGCCTTGCAATCCAAATGCATCTAGTCCGGGGTGTACTTCTGTCTTGTTCCTGGGGTTTTAGAGTAGGCTTCAGACCCACTACAGCTCTGATCAGGACAAAACCATTATTGAAAATGAATGCTTCAGAAATATTTGCATGCACCTCATAGACCATACAGTACAACTCAACATTAATTCTGTGATTATTAAACTTCCTGCCTCACTGAAATGATTACTGATAATACAGCTACATATCTGTGGAAATAAACTGTTCAAGTCAAATCAGAAGTTTGTGACCTGCCTGAGACCACATACAGCCAGCTCCAGATTTATTGTCACCCCTGTTAAAAAAAAAAAAAACTAAATACATGATATGGCATTGTGCCTTTGGCTCTTCTCGGTCGGGGCAGGGTGACCTTCATGCTAATCAAGCAACGGCAATTAAAATAGCAACACACCTGACAATGCTCAGCTCCACTGACTGGGGACAAGTGTAAGTAACACAAACCATGCCAGCCATTGTTAAATAAGACTTACGATTTATTATGACTTAGTTGAAGACCAGATCACATTTCATGCATATTTGCAAAGGGTTCAGAAACTTTTTTGAATAAGTACATATAAAAGTAGAAAAAAAAAACAGAGTAAAGGGTTGGTTGTGAGTGGCATGTGCACCCATGCAATTGGCAACTTTTTAGGAAAAATGGACCTTGAAGATGAGATGTCTAGGTCTCTTCACTTTGTGATAGATTTCAAGTAATGGTTAGATAAGAGTTGCACACAAGAGCTAGACAACAAACCAAAGCAGACCTGCTGAATCATTAGGGTCTAACATTTAAAAACATACTGAGGAAGGCAAAGGTCGTCATGAAGGGTGGCACACATGCCACTTTAGCACCTTGTGAAAGAAGTAGATTGGTGAAAAAAATAAAATGAACCACGTTTTCCCCTTTACTCCAATGTAAATGATCAGCCCAGACATGTCTGATGTGCCACTTTTGTTTTGCTCTGGCGGTACCAGGTTGAAGGGGCATATTCCTGGCCACATGAGACTGGAACGCTGGCCCTCGGCAGCATGTCTATAAACGTCAGGAAATGCAAACAACAAGCAATCTTAAATATGTTGTTTTCAGGCTCCATCTTTCATATCATGATACAACTGTGTTTTCTAAAAATTTAGAGACATATCCATTTATCTTTTGCACTCAACCTCAGTCGCATGCACAACACCCATGCTGGCTAGCACGTGCCTCCTCAATACGTTCAGCTGACCTCTGAGCCTTGCAGAAAGGTTTAAAACGTATGACAGCGCACGCTATGCTCTGTCTGCATCCTCTCTGTGTCCAGCTTCTCCAGGTACAACAGTTTCCTGAGTGTTTGTGTTGCCCTGCAACGGACTGGCTCCCAGTTTAGTTTATTTCTCCCACCTTGCGCACAATGTATATGGGTGGCAGCAGACCCACAAATCTATGAACAGTAGCATCAGACCTTGAGTGCAAAACTCAAAGAACTGGACACCAGACCTGTCCCAGCTGATCAAGCACATCTGAACCTGGGAAATTGTGTGCATTTGTAATGCTCTTGTAATGTCATCTGAAACATAATATTGGCACAAGCCTAGTATAAACATACAGTGAATTTATCAAAACGAGATCTAACCAGGACATTCAGTTATCCCTCTAGCACTGTTGGCACATACCAACCGTACACATAGAAAACAAGCCTTTGTCTTATCTCTGGGTTGGGACTGAAGCAAAAAAGCCACTACATGCAAAAATCAAGAAATCCTCCCTTTTTAATTTCCCCACTTTGTGGGTGACCTGTAATTCTGGGTATCGTTCCAAGCCCACGGTAGCATGTTTAATCCTCCCAGGTCTGGCCAGTACAGTGCTGTTCAATAAACATGGCTTTTGGATATAAAGGCTGAAGGGAAATGAAGACGTGACTAACAAAAACAGCAAATTAACAACAAGACTTACAAAAAATGTAACAAATACTGATGAAGTAGAAAAGCAAAGTGAGCATGGGCTGTTGAGGGTGCCAATACTTTCAGATGGCAAATCCTCCGAGGAATGTCATAGCACCATCAGTCCTCTGAAGATCGGAGCAGAAAGTGGCGGACCAATTCCTGTTCCTGTCCTTTAAAAGGACGCTGGTCTGATAAAAGGAGCAGGGTTACGGAGCTTTAAGCTTCTTCAGTCTGGGTGACGTGCCGTTCTCCGTCTTCAGCGAGCCGTTCTCATGGTGACTGACTGCAACAGACACACACACACAACAATAGGAGAATATGAAAAGGACTCAGTGCAAGACATTTACACAATCCTTCTAGTTTATATACAGCCGTGGGATCTCCAAACACAGAAGCAGCACTTCAGAGTTCTAAGTAACTTCACTTTATGACCTAAAGAGTGTGGAACCATGATAAAGCAAATCCAGAAAAATCTGATATAAAAACTGTTGCAAAATATCAGTCTGGAAAGCATTAAAGCCATTTCTTAAATTTGAGGACTTTATCAAACCACACAAGGAGTGATTATCCCCAAATAGAAAAATAACAGAAGTGTGTGTATGTGGGGGGGAGGGCCTCTAACACGTTTAAGTCTTAGTGACAAAAATCTATGTAATATCCCAGAAAAAAATATCTGCCTCGGTGTTTAAGACCCCACAACGCAAAAAGTTCTTATACGACAGTTGTGAAAAAATACCTGGATGATTCTCATAGGACAATGTTCTATGCCTGTCCAAAGAATTAGGAAATTTAAATTGTGTTAAAAAGCAAAAACATCAGTTAAATAAAGAAAATTACCTGATTCACGTTTGAGTGAGCGGGGGATCTGTTGCTTGGCGGCTGCTCTCTTTTTGGCCTGCTCTAGTCTATACTCGCGCGTACGCCTCAACTGGAAACAGAAAAACTTCCACAGCAGCCATGACTGTGTAGAACATACCAGGAACAGCACCAGCAGTCTGCGCGCGCGCGCGCGCACACACACACACACACACACACACACACACGTAAGCACATGATCTGGATCTTTGATATGTTTGATGTTGTGTTGTAGCTGGTGTGGTGTTTGTACTGGTGTGGTGCGGTTCTTGTGCTGTGGTGTGGTGTGGTGCTTGTCGTGGACAGTGTGGTGCCTGATGATCAAACCTGATGGGAAGTGTGTTGAAGTTTCCGGCCTCCCAGTCCAGCGTCTGGTTCTCCGAACGCGTCAGACCAAAACCGACGGACAAGAACATGAGCGTGAGAGATACCATCCGGGTCACCACGAACCCTACTGACCACATATCAAACCTGCACAAATACACACAATACAATACTGTGAAAAAGTAATTGCACCTCTCCTCACACCAGATGAGAAGTAAACACTTTAAACATGTTATACAAAAGGAACCTTGAATTAAAACAACATGTCACATTAGCAACTCCACCTACCAGTAATCAAAATGTAATTGGTAAGCCAATTGAATTCACTGAACACAACCAGGTTTGATTTTGTGTATAGAAACTGATGTTTGATTGTGGACAGATTTGGTGTATAAAGCACAAAACCTGGACCCTGAAGCAATGGTGGGGGAGTAATACGGCCTGATGAAGCAAAGGTGAAGGAGTAACATGGCCTGATAAGTCAATTTTTCCTGTCGGACCCACTGGCAACAAGGTTGGAATACCCTGGACATGGAATCAATTCATCACAGGGCTTTAGCCAATCAGACACAGCCAATCATGTCTGTGTAGACAGCCAGCCAGCAGATAGAACCGCTGAGATTAGAACCAGGAATAATCAAAATATATGAAATGTGCTTTAACTTTTGTACATTCAGTTCACATGCATTAAATAAGTGCAATTTGTATTCTAAATAAATATTATTATTCTAAAAGTTTGCATAGGTCAGTAGATTGTTAAAGGTTTCTGTTATTGTCTCTATTGTGTGTATGTAAATCCATCAAGCTTCATATTGGGGGGGCGTATATCTTACATTCTGTGATGGGTTTCATCAACAAAGTAGGTGAGTCTGGAGAGATGGAAGCCTGTCTCAGACAGATACTGCAAGAACAGCAGCACCAAACCCACACGAGTCAAACTACCAAGAGAAACACATCCAGACAGAGAATTAGACACACGAAGACATAACACACCAAACATGTTCGGATGGTTTTGAATTCTCTCAGCTGTGTAGGACTGAAAATATGTTTGCACTCACTTTAAGAGATATGCTGCCAAGATGTGAGACAGGTACAGGCAGATGTACCGCAGCTGGCGAGGAATCTCCTCCTGCAACAGGTGCAAACACACACACACACACACACACACGCACACAAAAAAGCTATTAACCTCAACCATCACCCTCATACAACACAGTTCAATTCATGCAGTTCACCCTCACCTTGCGTACTTTCTGGAAGTAGAGCTCAGGCAGAGCGTGGAGCCAGTATGCCAGCTGGGTCAGGTAGAAAAACTTCACCTGGAACCTGTAAGAAAGTGTAGAAGCCAAGTTTTAAGTGACTGAATGAACAACTGGAACCTCTTTGTACAAAAAAATACAAAGAGTTTTGTAATTGCAAAAGGGATTGTGGTGATTCCACCTGAGAAAGGACTTGAGGCTAGAACTTCATTCTAGTGTGTGATGTAGCCCAAAGTGTATTTAATTCTCCACCTCTAGGCTCATGTCTGGCACAATTTGAAACAATGAACTGCTTTAAGTCTCTTATGTAACAGTTTAGATCATGCTAATGCATTATTAATTTGCCTAATTTGATTTAGCTTAAAACATCACTGTGTCGTCACTTTACGTCTCATTTTACTAAAATTTTAAGCCTCGTTTCCTGTGTCCTGATTTTCTATTTCTCACCCCCTTCTTCCTTGAGTCCTCGAAACAAGGGAAGAAAACAAGCCGACGCATTAAAGAAATGGGACGCACCCAGTGTGTCAGTGTGTGTTTTACCTCAGGTGCACATGAGGGTAGTTTTCCCATAAGCTGCTTGGATGGAGAATGTAGCCCTCCTGCAGACAGACGGATGGACAGACAGACAGAAAGAAAGAATATCATGAAGTGTGTATAGCTGGATTGTGCTGTCAAATATAACTGAAAAATGTCAGTGCAGAGATTCAGCCTACATTAAGCACATTGGTAAAAGTGGCACAAATCTAATCACGTCTTCACTCGTGTGACCCAGATTTCTTCTTTATTATACAGTAGGAAGTAAAAATCTCATGTAATGTGATGCCAGACTCACTGTCATTCTTTGTATCCAGGCCTTCGTACTTTGTAATAAGAACAGCTTTTGATTGTGATTCATTAACACAAACTACACCCATGATGGCTGCTCTGGTGCATATGAAGTTAAATAGAATGAGATTTGAGATTCAGCAACAGACTAAAGGAAATGACGCACACAAGCTAGTACAATACTTACTTAATAATACTAAAAATACACAATAAATAACATGTTATTCAAACACCATATTCAGAGGCATTAGATGAAGTTTACTAGCCTACTACCACCAAGATCTGGGATCCAGGGTTCGAAACTTAGCGGTCAGCATGGACATGATTCACTAATGTCTGAGAGGGAGATGGCCAAAACAGCCTAGCCACTGGCAAATGCACATGTCAGTGCGCTCTCAGTGCTGGTCCCAAACACAGCAAGGGCATCAGAAGTGAAAACTGTGCCAAGTCTAGTATGCAGACCAGATCTGCTGTGGCAGTCCCAAAAAATATAGACGCGGAAAAAAAAATTACCAAAAGGTTTAATTTATATTAGTCAAATCAAGAAAAACACTTATGCTAAATATTATACATTCATATATTATATATTAACTAATATATTATACATTATAATATGTACTGAGCAAAAAAACTAACACATCTGTCAAAATGTTGTGATTTGCTGATTAAACTGAACTGAATGCTGAGAATGCCAGTAACTTAAATCATTATATATTTATTTATATATATGTATGTGTGTGTGTGTGTGTGTGTGTGTGTGTGTGTGTGTGTGTGTGTGTGTGTGTGTGTGTGTGTGTGTTACCGTAGCTAGGATGTAGAGACTCCATACACTGGAGACGAGGTAGAACACACACAGCTGACCGGACTCATTAAACTTAGTGTTCTTACTCTTGGACAGGTGGAGACGTCTGTTCATTTTCTAAACAAACAAACATGCACATTATTAACAGTTATTTTATTAAAGTATATTTATATATGTTTGTTTTTAATAATATAAAATACACAGTTTGGCAAATGTATTTGGACACCTGACCACTAGCTTGTTGGACATCCCATTTCAAAAACAAAATGGTATTAAAGGTGAGTGACGCCTACATATGTGATCTTCTCATCTACAAGAGCCGCTCTACTGAGAAGGTTCCTCACAAGTCTTTGAAGCATGTCTGAGCAAATTTGTTTACACAACTACACTACCCACAATGCCCCTGCAGCAACTCACATCCAGTATGTACTCCTGAACAACAGCATGCAGGATGATGGTGATGAAGAGATAGAACAGCACGGTAGCACAGTCTTTCCAACCGTAATGGTACAGAGTCAGCTCTGCATCTGTAACACACACAAGCACACCTCACCATCATAATCATCCAACAAAGTGTGTATGCATATGTCAACGTGAACATGTGTGTGTGTGTGTGTGTGTGTGTGGTACCTGCAGTTACTGTGCTGATGTTGTACTGAGGCTGAATGAAGAGAATGGCTGTTTTTGCAGTTGCCTATAGAATTCAAACAAACAAACATAAATTAATGAGGGACCTCTCAGATGTGCAGCTGGTAGTGTGGTTGCTGCAGAGCAACATGGATCCTAGAGACATAGGCTCAATCCTTGCCCTTATTCATGGTCTGTTAGGTATGTGTAAAAATGTCAGAAGGGGCATGGTGTTACATGAACCTAGCCGAAGGGGAACAAATATTAGTGCAGCCTTAGTCTCAAGCCCAGATAAATAAGAGGGCTAGGTCAGGAAAGGCATACAACATAAAAACTGTGCCAAATCAAATAAAGGAAGAAATGATCTGCTGTGGTGACACCTAACAGGAGCAGCTGAAAGGAATCATTCAATCATTCATTAAAGGAAAGATTTTAGTATTGAAGAAACCAATTATTCTTACTTTTGACCGATCAAACTGAAACACAACAGTAATAATATACACACGTTTTCACATTTAAGTTCTTTCATTTAATTTTCTGCATATTTTTGCAGCACAGATTATTTATTCAGGGTGCAGAAAGTTCTGTAACACTATGTAACTGAGTCATGGCATCCTAATTCTTTGGATATGACTGACTACAGCTGGTGATTTCACTGTACCAATATAAATAAGGCCAGCTTGACTGCACACATTGCAAAACAAGGAACCAAAACATATATAAGAAAACCTACAAAAAATCTGTGACCAAATGTTACAATTCAAAGGTTATTTATTTGCATCTTTATGGTCAACTATTTTTTGCTGATCACATGGAGAAAATAAAATAAGTTAAATGTATTTGCATTTTTGTTATTGCTGGGGGTTCTCCCCGTGTCTGCATGGGGTTCCTCCGGGAGCTCTGGCTTCCTGCCACAGTCAAAAAACATGCAAGTGAGGTGATCTGGAGATACAATATTGTCGACAACTGTGTTTGACATTAAACTTGCGAACTGATGAATCTTGTGTAGTGAGTAACTACCGTTTCTGTCATGAATGTAACCAAAGTGTGTAAAAACATGACGTTAAAATCTTAATAAATCGAATCTCAGCTCTGCCTTGCCGGCTGAAGGCTGAGCGGCCACATGAACAACGATTGGCCGGTTGTTCAGGTGGGCGGGAGTAAAGCCGGATGTGGGTCTCTCTCTGTCAGACACTGTCAGACAGTGCAATTACAACCTCTGCTGGCTGATTAGAGGCGCCTGCACAGAGATGAGGAAAGAGTGCTCTTAGGGTGTGTCTCTCCGTACACAACGCTAGGTGGCACAACACTCGTCAATGCGTGGGTGATAAGATGCATGCGGCTTGCTGCCCACGTGTCGGAGGGGGCGTGGGTTAGCTCCGATCTCCTCGGTCAGAGCAGGGATCGGCATAGGCAGAGAGGAAGCATGATGCAATTGGACGCGCTAAAAGGGGAGAAAATGCATATTTAAAAAAATCTTAATAAATAAATAAATCTTATTGCTGGCGGTCCTCTTCCTCTTTTACCTTCAATCGTTCCAAGCGTAAGTGTCTTTTCTAATGATCTGGTTCTTCTGATAATGTGTCTACAATAAGAGCTCCTCAGTTTGGTTATCTGGGCTTCAGAGGAGAGGTGATTCTGATTCCAAACCATCTTTATATTTTACACTCTTAAAATGAGCCACTTGTTTAAATAACAGCTTGCAAACTATTGACATTCCAACAGTCCTGAAGGAATCCTCAAAAATATGCGGATCACTTGTTGTTTCCTTTACTAAATCAGCTAAAAATGTAAATCATTTGGCTCTGTTCTTGTGCCCGGTTGTGTTCATGAGGCTGAAGAGAAAAACTCTTCCTACTGAAGCTGAGACTGAAACGTGGCACTTAAACGAGCTGCTCAGGGTCTCGGTGCATCTGCGCAAAATGAACGCGCAATAAAAGACAAAACACTGATTCTAATTTCTTTTCCATTAACTATGAAACCTGGTTCTTTAAAATCTGCAAACCTCACACTGTAAGCAGGACCACATAGATTTTGGGTTCTGATGTTTGCTGCATTTACTCATCAAAAATCGGATTACAGGGAAAACATGATATCGTTGCCCACCCAATATTGCACAATTATTGCGCAGTGTGAATCAGATGTATAAAACGTCCATAAACAACCAAGTGTCTCTAAATCACATGCATTAGAATAATATTAATAAAGCTTAATTATCTACAAGATCGAGGGGTCTAGAAGTAAACCATGGCTATTTGTAACGTCGTGGTGCAAAAGTTTAGGAACCCCTGATTAAACCCAATGTTGGACTGATTTTAAAGAATAAGACATGATCAGGCCACTGGAAAACAAACTGGAACACAACAGTAGTAATATACACATGCTTTCACATTTAAGTTCTGTTATTTAAGTTTTTGCAGACCTGTTGGGGCAAAATATACATAAAGCGACACAGATTATTCATTTGGGGTGCAGAGAGTTCTGTAATGTCATGTAACCTAATCATAACATCATATATGTTATATCATACCATCCTAATTCTTTAGAAATGAATGATTGACTAGAGCTGGTGATTTCACTGTACCAATATAAATAAATATATTCGTTATTCATATGTGCAATAATAATAATGTAAGTATTTTAAGTATTTAATTATGTGTGAAATAACTTTTTAACTTCTATTTGCAAAAATGTTCTTCTTTTTTCTTTGTTTTAAGCTAGTAGAGTGTTTATTCTTTCTACATAAATGGGTGCTACTGTAAGAACTGCAATTTCCCTCTGGGATCAATAAAGTATTTCTGATTCTAAAGGCCAGTCTGACTGACTGCAAACATTACAAAAATACATGGAACAGTGGACTTCTGTCAAGGCTGGTAGGAAAACCTGAACATACAAGGTCTCATTTATTCTATTTCAAATTATTTTACATTTTAAATGTGCTTTTAAACACACTGTACACTCGTATTCGTATTAAGTAAATAAATCAGCAGGGTTGAGGCATGTTTAGGTTTGTTCCCTGTATGGGGACGTGAAACTTATTTCCACAATCAACACAGCATGTGACTTGACCAAAAGTGCTCAAACCTTTGTATAAAACAGTAAATAAAAGTGAAGTTTACTGCTGTGTCTGATCGGACGTGATTTGCTGTGAATCTGGTGTGTGAGTGGAACAATCAGCTGAGTGAAAACTGCAGGAAGAATAAAGGAAACTCTTGAACATACCTCAAACATCAGGCCAATTAAAATAAAGATCACCAGAGTAAACACGATGTCTGCATGGTTCTGAATGAGGAACTCCTGGCTGAAGAAAGGATAGCTCTTGTTTCTTCTCCGAAAAGCCATTTCAGAGCTTCAGTTTGTCTTAATTTCTCCTTTTTTTTCCTCCACTGCTTCTGCTTCAACAACTTCAGTCACTAAACTTTCTGTCCGCTCGGCTTCTTAAAGGCGCAGTTCACTACATTCCTGACCACTGGGCCATAAGGAAAAGCCGTTTCTGTTTAATCCCGCTCCTATATGTGGTGCATTTAATAATTATTATTCACTTAAGAGATCTATTTGTTTAGAGCGAAACAGTAAAAGTATCTACGTATCACCCAGCATTTGTTTGAACTCGGTTTAAAGTCGGCACTAGTTCTTTCCTCGCGTATTTATATTTTCTTCCTGAGTGATGCGGATTCACGGACTCATCGTCACTTGTTTCCCGGTGGACCAATCAGGTGGCCGCTTTTTGGAGCCAGAATCCAAAATGTCTGCGCCATTTTTATGTCAACACTGAGTAGTAAAGACGAGAAATTTACAGCCAATGTGTGTGTAAATGTGTGGAAGAAGGGTTTCAAACCATGTTATATGCATCTCACGTCCATGAAAAAAGAAGACATTAACATTTTTGGCATTTAGCAAGCGCTTTTATCCAAAGCGACTTACCTTACTGTGACATTATTTTCAAAGGAGCTTTATTAGCATGACTGTTGTAGTGGTTACAGTATTGCCAAAGCATTGAAAAGACATTTATATAAATATACAAAAAGAAAAAATTTTAGGAAAATATAAAATTTAAAAAAAGAAACAAAACAAAAATAGAATAAAAACATATGTGCATATCAAACATTATGTCTGTGTGGGTCCATCAGGGCTGTTCCTGTGTTTGCATGGATCAGTTCGTGTCTCAGATTGTGGCAGGCAGATACGTACTGAGCTGCTACAGTGCTGCTCTTCTTCTCCTCTCCCAACATGATGAACAGTTTCTGGTTGTTGGTGAGGGAGCAGAATTCAGGGTGAAGTTTCTGAAATGTTTTGGTAGTACACCTCCCAAATGTGAGTGTATTTTGGACACTCAGGAAGTGCAGCTCAGTCTCTGTGGTGTTGGTGTTGCACTGTGTACACACTTTGTTCCGTGGGGAGCCAGGAGTTCCTGTAGCGTTCCGGTCTCGATGGCCAGCTTGTGAGCACTGAGTCTGTATTTAGTCAGTGTGGTTCTGTGTCTGATGTCAGTCACTGTACTCAGGTAATCAGCTACAGTGTACTGTCGATTTAGGGCCGAATAACACCGCATTTTACTCTGTGTGTGTGTTTGGCTTCTCCAATAACTGAAGTACTTTTCTTTTTGAAGTGCTATAATAATTTTGAAGTGCATTATACTGTCTAAGCTATTGAGGGATAAGGGTCTTGCTCAAGGTGGTGGGGCTTGAACCAGCGACCTTTTGATTACTAGTCCAGTACCTTAACCACTAGGCTACAACTACCTACAAGAGGCATAGAATTTTATACACACACGGTGAACGTTGAATACAAGTTGTTCTCGAAAATGCTGGGTTTCACCCCACTTGCTACGGGCGTTTTACAGACAGAAAGTGCTCGGATGAGGTCGAGAAAAGTGTCACACGGTGCCCTGAAGCTCAAAATACAGAGGGAGGCAGGTTTGTGCCATCCTGTATTTCCTCTACAAGAACCCCAGATCTTGTATCTCCAAATCTCTTCACTTACATGTCTTTTGCCTGTAAGCGGAAACTGGAACCCCTGAAGGAAACCCACGCAGACACGGAAAGAACATGCAAGCTCCATTCTACACAGAAAGGACTTGGTCTGCTCCACCAAAGTCAAACCCAGGACCTTCTTGCTGTGGGGAGTCAGTGCTACCCACCGAGCTGCCCCCTCAACACACACACACACACACACACTGTAGATGTGAGGGTATATAGAAGAACATATCTTTATGTAGCAAATCAACAAAACATCAAATCTGACCAGTGAAAACCAAACTTTGGCACACAAGAATGTGTTTGAATGTTTTCCACTGGTGGATGATTGGAACACAATCTGTAACACAACTGTAAGATCTTTTATAACCTTATAAGTTTTTTTGTTTAATTTTTGAAGTTAATTTTTGAATTTAGATTTAACATGCTGGTGAATTACACAGTTTAATGATATAACGATCTGTGCAATGTTCTCCTAATTCATTGTCAGTGATTTCGATGGGCACCTCTGTGCCTATATAAAACAGTCTAGTTTGACTGCATTATCTGAGCCACAAGTATTTCAATAAAAAAGTCTGGGGAACTCTGTACATAGCCAATAATAATAACCACAGCTAAAGACTAAAGCTTAAGTTTAGGAGGAGTTGTAATGTTTTTTTCAGCCCTGCTTCCAATTGCCTACCTTCCTAAACATTTGATTGTGTTTCTATGCTCTAACCCTCATTAACAGCCTATAGATAGATAGATAGATAGATAGATAGATAGATAGATAGATAGATAGATAGATAGATAGATAGATAGATAGATAGATAGATAGATAGATAGATAGATAGATACTTTATTTATCCCGAGGGAAATTATTGGGTTATTCATGTGGTTAAACTAGTGTGTTGGAGCAGAAAACAACCAAACTGTGGAATGTAGGGAGGATAACCAAGCATTGGGAAGTTAAAGTTTATTCACTCTCTGATTAGTCTGTTTATGATATTGCAACACTGCTAGCAGGGGTGCAAGGAAGGGACAACTTAAAATCATTTAGAGCGTTGGGTTCTAAACTGTGGGATAAAAAGAGGTGTTATCTAAGCTTGAAATGTTTTAAAGTGACACAAATACAATATAGAATCAATGAAATGAACTACAGTCACATGTTGGTGGTTTCATTTCATTTAATGTTTGACATTGATCTGTGGAGTCAATGGATTTTTGTAATAAATGTAACAGATGAATGCAGAGTGTAGAGCTTGTAAACATCCTCATTCAATAACAAATGTATTTCTTTTTTTTTAATGCATGCAAATAATTGTTGATAAATATTTACACTTTTTCGAAGCCCAAATCTCTCAATCAAATGAGAAAATGCAGCAACTTTAGCTGGTTGGTTTAATAGCTGATATTTACACATATGCAATATTTACATTCTCACAACATGTAAATCTTTTAAAAATCAAACATTATATTCACTGACGAGCCAAACCAACCCACCTAATTTACTGTATGGCTAAAAGTATTTGGACACCTGACCATGAGCTTGTTGGACATCCTATTTCAAAAACAAATGGTGTTAAAATAAAGTGACCTCTATGTGTTTGTTTATGTGTTATTACTCCTGTTAGCAATTGTTATGACTGAAACACATGAATTCAGTAATTAAAAAGGGTGTCGCAATACTTTTGTGATATAGTGTATGCTGTGAAAACAGCTCTGACGCACTGAAAGAGTCCTGTGGTATCTGGTACCCGGACATTACCAGCAAGTCCTTTAACTTTCATATGTAGTAAAGTGGATCATCCTATACTGCAACCATTGCTCCAATGTCCAGGTCCAATGCCTGCACACACATTGTAGGTGCTTTCAATGATGGGCAGGAGTTGGTTTTGGTACTCTGACTGATCTGTGACTAGACAGCTAGGCATAGCATGCACATTTTTGGAGGGTGGTGCTAATGTTTTGGCTCATCAGTGTATGTGTATTAGTCAACGTAATGCATCTCAACGAACACGTCATACTTTTTTGCACTTTTTACAAATACATACATACAAATGTTGCAAATTCCTGCTGATGATACCTGAATGAAGTCCATAGCTTATTCTTCACAGTGCCTGATCTTCGTGAACATACCCATTATTTTTGCTGGAGCTGTAATTACAATGGCTTTGCAAGTATTAATGGCATAAGCTTATTTGTTTGTGCTTTTAAATGTGTAAATCTGAGAGTACACTCACCAAGCACTTTATTAGGTACACTATCTGGTATGTACATTCATTAATTCATTTTTAAGGTACATCTACCATACAGATGAACGTTGTGGGTGTAGAATTACTTTCATGACACTGTTGCTCTGTACACTTTGTCAACCCCCCCTCTGGACCCCATTTATCAACCACGAAGAACCCCCATAGGACCCTCACTTACCAGATGTTATTTGGGTAGTGGACCATAGTTCAGCACTGCAACGACACTATCATGGTAGTGTGTGGTGTTCTGGTAAGTGTAGCAGGTGCAGCAGTCTTGTTGGGATTTTGAAATTCTGCTTAACAGGACACTGTTAATTTTGTATTTTAGGCCACTCCTATTAGCACTGACATTGAGGTGTTTAAAAATTTGTTCAGTTGGGCCCTTTTGATTGGCAAATGGGGTACAGGGGCTACAAAGTGTACAGAACAAGAGATGGACTACAGTAAGAACTATACAGTAAGCAATTATAGTTTTATAGTATTTGCATCTGTTCATAAGTTTATCTGTATGTTCAATGTAGCTTATAAAATAGTTGAATGTAGATTAAATGCTTATTCTTACTACTGTTCTGAAATTAAAAATCAAGTTTCTACTTCGGTTTGGCTGAACCTTGCCATTTTTTGCCAAGTAAAGTGGACCATGGTCCACCCAGTGTTGTGCCAGGAGCTTGATTTTGGATATTAAATGAAACAGCCGATTAAGCGAGGGCTGTATGTATATTTTTGACCCAGCAAATTTTTATTACATTATCTGCAGTACGATGTTTCAGTGATCAGCAGTATTTGGTCCATTAACAGAAGCTAGATCTGCACTTTTAAATGTACTTTTTATATACAAATTGAAGGGCCAATGATGTCTACTGAGGTAATTGTGTGATGATTTAGACTAGATTTAGGAGGACAAATTTGGACTCTGTGTGTTCTGGCTGACCAGATAGTGGAAAATCACAAACATTTTATTTTTTGAGCAATTATTTCTTTAAAGATAATGTATAATTTTAATCCCATTAAAAAATCTCTTCAGAAACCTGTATCATCCTCAAGTCCTCGTGGTGAAAATACAAGCTGCCTGCGCGGCACCGTGGGATGGGGCCCAGAAATTTCTGGAAGCCCTAAGCCGATTCTTTCCAGACGTGAGTCGCTGGCACTACTGGGGGATTGTGGGTCGGCACTAAAGTAGAGCGTGGAGCTAGATTCAGTGGGGCAGTAATCATGTTCGGGACTGTCTCCTACCACAGACTTTCCTTCAGGAGAGCTGCGCTTCCACTCAGAATCTACACTGTCCATTTCCTCCTCCATTTCATCTGCCCTCGCCTCGCTGACACTCTCAAACTCGTCCTTGCAGTCAGACAGTGGAGCCAGCGTGTCGTCCTCATCCTTGCTGTCCAATCCGGCCACGATCCCTGTCTCCCCTCCATCTCCGTCCAGTCCTTTTCTTGTATCCTCTTCCTGTTCATCTGTCATAATACCCGCCGTTACCCCGGCCCCAAATGCTCGCTCGATTTTCCCTGGATCTCCTGTTTTCAGGGCCAGCCGAACAAGAAGCCAGTGGTGGTGCCGGCACTCTGCACCCGCCTTTGCCCCGCAGCTTCCAGGATGCTCCAGCAGAGGGAAGCAAGGATGAGAGGAGGACAAAGGTGCAGCAAGTGAAGGAAGAGCAAGAGTCTTGTCACCTAGTGACAAGGACAACTCGGCCTGCTCGAGACAAGCGCTACCCGCCTGGGCTCCATGATAAAGGGTGTGAGAGATTTCAGTAGACTTTGGGTGAAGGAAACGGTAGTATAGAAGAAGAGACATCAGACCTAAGAATGAGGTAGGGAAAGAGGAAGAGGGAAAGATGATGATGAGATTTAAATGTACATGCACTTTGCATTGGGTAAAATTTGCACTAAAGTCCTATTCAGATGGCAGCTGCCCGCTAAGGTTCATTAGTTATTACTGATATTATTATCACAACCTTTTACTAATAGCTTGTGATTGCAGTAATTTATTTATTTATTTATTTAATTATTATTTATTATCTTCTAATACCATAGCCATTAGTGGCACCCCCTTCCATTGGTGTTTAGCTGCCCCATGATGTTACCTGTGCAGCAGGTAAAAAGAGGTACTTGTTCTGACTTCGGGAATCTCAACTAGTGGTAAGATTAGATTGGGAGAAAAGATTTTTGGCGGGGGGACATACTCACCCATCAGAAAACTACACAGTACTGCTGTGGGGACAGTCAGACTTTCCCAGGATGCCTCACTGAGAATGTCAGAGGCAGCCAGTACAAGAGTGACATTCTCCAACAGCATTACCTACAAAACAGAGAGTCAACCATTCAAAGCCTGGCTTTAGATAACAACCCGAAAAATCTGCAGCACATGACACAGGCCTGTAGTTTCTATACAGTAAATGCACATGAATAATGCAGGTGTCGCCCACATGATCATCTCTTGTCCTCGTTTGCATCCTATTGCAACCCAGCTGACAAAAATGAGAGAACTGCTGCTTTGAATAATTTCACACTTCAGCCAGAAATAAAACCCAGGGCTCAGTTTCACAGCGGCGTTACTGAAACAGATGCTGCAGCTATTGTTTTGCCTGGGCAATGTTCTTTAGTCTATTTCATAGCCAACAGTTTGTGTTTTAGTGTCGGAAACTGCAGCAGCATTTTTGTTTAGATTAATGACACAACTTGGCCAGTGTCTGGTAAATGATATCAATCAATCAGGTAATCAGAACAGCAGTACACTCCACACTCCCAGGCAAAAAATCTGGCCAAGACTTGCACTTGTAACTGCATTTGTAACTGCATTTAAAATTCTAGGTCTTAATTCCCTAATGCCTCGGCTTGCTAGTGTCCTAGTATTGCATGATCCCTGATGCATTATGCATGTGCCTACGTTTACCCTTTCTGCCAATCCCCTGCCCTGTGGTACGTATTATAATAGTTGTTCTTGGAATGATGTGAATAAACACGGTCTGTAATTTCATCCGTTTTTGTCTAGTCTAACCATTACCGTGTAAAAGCCGGCCATGCGGTACCGTGAAGGGCCATCCTTTACATTAAGGAACAGGAAGACATGCACGCCACCCAGCACCAGGGTAAACGTGCGCCCTGACCATTGACCCACGAAGATGTCCGCCTGCTGGGACACCAACCAGAGTGTAGCAATAAGCCAGTGGCAACCTGCCAAAACAGACAGAGTGAAATGACCTTACATTCTGCTCTGTGTGTGTACATGTGTGTGTATGTGTTACTCTTACCCGCAACACCAATGACCCAGTACCCAAAGGAACGGGCAAAAAGGGCAAGAGTGGCAAAGCGGGCACTCAGCATTCCCACCCTCCACAGCAGCTGGCACAGCAGGGCAGCAGGGGGCATTAGCAGATGCCCAGGTCGTGCCAGGCAGCACGCTCGACTGTACAGTACCAACGCCCAGGATAGAGAGAGCAAACACACAGCACTACCCATGGCAACTGTGTACACACACACAAACACACGCATGTTAACCTTGGTGCTTTCGATTCAAAACAGAAATCTTCACTGTAATAAAATACATCTTTTAAATGGTTGTTTTTGTTTATATGGAGATTGAGCTCATTGTATTGGCATCCCTCGTTTTTAGAGCTCCAGACACACCACAGCACTGACCGGATGAAGCAGGTATTAAAGATGAATTAAACATATATTCTTTATGTAGGAACAATCACCTTTGAGGAGCTGACTCACCTGGTGATACAAGGCTGAAATTCACTCCTGTTAGTACGTAAGTTTGTGTGAGAGCCTGAGGAAGTGCGAGTAGTAAAGCGTCCAAAAGACGCAACGCAGCCACGTCCACCTGCTGCATCACCCGCTGAGCCTGAGACTGAGCACGCCATACACTCACACTGCAGTCCCATAACCTACACGCACACACACATGAATACACACACAATTACACACCGTTTCAAATCCCTACATAAGCCTAAACATAGCGCTGTAAAAAGTAATTATCCCCTATAGATCCCACTGTTAGTGCACGTTTCCCATTTGTTATAGGTTTGTAAATGTGATTAACTACATTGTATGGCCAGAAGTATGTGGACAACTGACAATGAGCCAGACATGACCATTTCGAGCGCACGCTCGTAAATATGAAGTTGGTTCTCTGTTTGCTCAGTCTTGTGGGAAGGCTCTCCAGAAGATTTGTAATGTCAGGTGCTAATGACTGATTAGAAGGCTTGGCTCACAACTGGCATTCCAATTCATCGCAAAGGTGCTCAGTAGGGTTGAGCTGAGTCAGGGCTGTACACGACAGTAAAGTTTCTTCATAATAACCATGTCAAACTATGCCTTTACATCCATTGCATTCTACACAAGGTCATGCTGAAGGAAACGAGTGTCCTTAAATTACCTGTTACCAACAGCTTAACCCTATACTGAAAAGGGGTGTCCACATATTTTGAGTATATGGTGACTCCAACTATATTAAAGAAATACAAAAAGCTGTTTTTAACGTGAAAAGCGCTAGATGTGCTGGAAGTCCACCTCTGCCTCCCAGCAGGCAGCAGTCAGAAGCCTCTCCTCACACACACACACACAATGCAATCTTCTAACAAATATTAAATCAGGCACTCACCTTTTAAAGAGTCCCAGGTGGAGTGTGTGAATGATAAGCAGGTGGCATGTGCGCTGCTCCCCATCTGCCCTGTACCACATGAAGCTCAGCGCCTGCACAATCGCACCCGGAACCAACAGGGCAAAAGTCAGTCCTGCCCAAAATAGCTGTTGCTGCCACAAGTAGAAAGCAATGCAGTAGATCACTGAGGAGAGAAGAGAGGAAGATAACATACATGATTTAATGTTACTGTACCAAACACATATGTTTTTGGAAGATTTACGCACTACACATTATTTACATGTTTGTTGGGACATGGCGGGTATGGAGTGTGTTACTAGCTGGTCATGTGTTTACATATAGACATGATCAGCTTTTTCTGGGCTGAGGGTTTTCAGCATAACAATGTGTTTCTGCATTGTGCCTAGTGATTCTGGGGAAACAGGACCCACCACAACCCTGACCAGGATTGAGTGGTGGTACAACATGTTGCTAATGATATTAAAAATGGACCCTTAGTAGTATTTCAATCATTACATATTCATCTTCAAAAAGCACCTTAGTGCCAATTTATTGCAAGGTGACACACAGCGAATGAACACATAGAGCATCGTGGTCATCCATACACGTAGTAAGTACAACAAAAGTACAAAAACTAAGACATCGCGACCTGCACAGGAGGTCCTCAAATATTGTCTTGGACAATGAGGGGATTGTCATTCAACACTCATTCAACCTGACACCGAACACCTGAATTTGGCCCAATGCCTACAGTGTAGCTGATCTTCCTGCACAGGTAAGTGCATTATCTCTCCAGCATTAAATGTAACTAACCTGTCTTCTGTATCAACCCCTGTGTCTTTAGGAAATTACCTGGATGGCTGAATTAATTACTGAGTAAACAGTACAAGGCATTTAATTAAAATTCTCTATTGACAGAAACATACAAGTGCACAAAAGATTATACTTGTCATTCATGATATTTGTGTCTTTATATTATGAAAATGTCTTGGCAATTCCGTAATTAATTACAGGTGGTAACTTCAAAAATAATAAAGGGCTAAAGTTCACACACATGTAAGAGGACATGCATGTCATGACAGCCTTGTGATTTTCATTTCTGAATAATTGGAACACTTAAGATATATGAGCAAAAGAATGTTTTGGTCATATATCATAAATAAGACCCCTCCTAATTTTCAGTAGGCGTTTAGGTGTTTCAGACCTACACACTGCTAACAGTACAAACAGTTTGAAGAAGGTGTTTGCCAACATGGCTGTGGCACTGTGCACAAAGCAAGGTTATAAAGAAAAGGTTTGACAAGTTAGACGTGAAGGATCCCCAGTGGCCTATACAAAGCCCTGACCTCAACCCAGCTGAACACCTTAGGTGTGAATCAGCACACTGACAATGTGCTCTTCAAATTTTAACAGAGACAATCAAAAATCTAATAAAAAGCCTTCCCTGAGGAGTTGAGGCTGCTGTAGCTGCAAGTACAGGTGATGATGGTCATGATTCTGAAATTGGATGTTTGACAAGCTCATGGTCAGGTTTCCACACACATATTGACATACATTTTGTACATTCTCTTAACCTAGCTGCACAAAAAGCTGGTGAATTCTCTGTGCCCACACAACTGAGGGTAATTAAACTGCACTGGCAGCTCCTAGGCTGATGATAGTATCACCCACGTTCCAGCAGCTTTTAATTAAGTGTAGTGTTTTGGAGTGTATTTGGATCTCTGGCCATCTAGGTTATTTTTGTCAGAATAAGGTGAAGGTTTGGGTTTTCTGACACTGTGCGTAATGATAATGCTGTATGAATATTGCACACGTTTGCACTGCAGGTTCCACAGTAACCCATGTGCACCAATACTGGCACTGCTGCAGATGTGCATGTTGTGTGCGTGTTGATGCACTCACGCGCTGCTCTCTCCGCCAGGATCTCGAGCGCAGTGGAGACGAACAGGAGCACCTGCCAGCACGAGCTCCCGCATCCTCCACCGCACGCGAGCGCTGCCATGATCTCCGCCGCGCGCTGCTCCTCTCACCGGGGATTCACCGAAACTCAGCGCGGGTTCCTCCAGCACACCTCTGCTGTTATCCGAGCATCCTCCATAACTGATCCCCATTCCCCTCTCACCCTGTCCTCCTGCCAAACACTACTGACGTCACGATGATGGTCTTTAAAGAGACAGTAGATCTCAACACAAACTGTTCAATGTTTACATACACCACAAGAGAGACAGGTCAATAATTCCTGCAACTGATGTGACTGTGACTGGGTGCTTGGAACACATGCATGTACATGCACATTCTTTGTGTTCTTATACTGAAAGAAAATGTGTCTAAATGTTCAGGTCTGATCATTAGCAGCTGCTGGAACGTTGTGACAGAATTGACAAGGAATTGATTTGACAATGACTATCTCAGCAAACACAACTATGTGCTCACTACCCTGTTACAACCACAAAATGTGCAAAAAAGCTAAATTATTATTGCTTGATGTTACATTATAGATTTAGCTCTATATCTGTTCTGTAATCAGCCCCGGTTCTGGACTGCTTTGCTTGGGGGGGCAAAGACACAATTTGGGGGGGCAATGCCCCCCTCAGCCCCCCCTAGCCCCGGTTCTGGACTGCTTTGCTTGGGGGGGCAAAGACACAATTTGGGGGGGCAATGCCCCCCTCAGCCCCCTCCTAGCGCCGGCCCTGTCTGTAATACATTATGAAAACGTTAATATTCATTAGGAGCGGCAAGGTAGCACGGTCGCCTCACAGCAAGAAGGTCCTGGGTTCGATTCCCAGGTGGAGCGCTCCGGGTCCTTTCTGTGTGGAGTTTGCATGTTCTCCTCGTGTCTGTGTGGGTTTCCTTCCGGAGCTCCGGTTTCCTTCCACAGTCCAAAGAAATGCAAGAGGGTGAATTGGAGATACAAAATTGTCCATGACCGTGTTTGACATTGAACTTGTGAACTGATGAATCTTCTGTAACAAATAACTACCTCTCCTGTCATGAATGTAATCAAACGGAGTAAAATATGATACATAAATAAATCCTAATAAATAAATAATATTCATTAGTCATTGTCTGATCTGCAGTGCATTTGTCAATCAAGCAAAAAAAATTAAGTAAACATTTGTGTTAAAATTAAAAACATTTAAACAACATTTTAAACTGTATAAAAGTACAATTTCTTTAAAACAGGTAATTAAATGAAGGTAATGTAAATGTAAAAAATGCTAAATTGCTCCACCCCAGTAGTTACTGGGAAGAAAAGATCCATCGAGTGGTTAGTAAAGTGGGAGATGATGTGAGTCCGGTCTACAAAATCCAAGCCGAACAAGGTGACAAGAAAATCAGAGTGTTGCACAGAAACTTGCTGTTGCTGGTGAAGGACTTACCTCTGGAACCATTTTCATCACAGGAACCTGTAAAAAGAAAGAACAAGTCAGTAAGGAAACAGGTACCCTCTAGTGAATTCGACCACACTGACTCAGAGGAAGAGGTCACCTATAACTTCCGTCCAATCTCTCGGCGAGTGGAGTCAAGAATCCTCCCAATCCAACCTGAGCTACAGCCAACTCTGCCTGCGTTACCGTTGACCCAGCCAGAAAGACCTAACCTGTTGGGACAAAAACAAGACAGTGTTCAGGAGGTACAAACAGGGGTGGAATTGGAAGAGAGTACACTTGATTTACTTCAGGCAAAGGAAAATACTGATATCCAAGTAGAGCATCAAGAATCAGATGGCGAGAACCAGGAGATTGTTGAACCAGTGTTAAGACGGTCATCACGAACATCTAAACCAAAAGAGCTTTTTACTTACCTGCACCCAGGTCAGCCAGTGTACCAACGGTGGCAGCCAGGGGCTAATGCAGTGGTTAGTGATCCTAGGTACCTGTCAGGAACATACCTTACTGGTCCTAGTATGTTTCAATGGCCAGTACCTGTCAATTTGAGGTTTTAGGTTATTTTGTAGGGAAGATGCCAGGAGTCATCTTTTTAAAGTAGGGGAGAGTGTAAGGGGGTTGAAAATTGTAGTAAATGGTAACCAACACCCCTTTTACACTTTGGTAATTCTTATTGGGGTTTAGGGGTAGCTATTTTCTTTGTGTGCTTTTATATTTTTCATCCTTTCTTTCGGTTGGGTTTTTTTCTTAATAAACTTAGTTTTAAAAAAACAATCAGTTTAACAGAGGTACCAAACTACTGAGAGTAACGGCACCAGACCAGCAGAGGGCGCACCTTACAAGGAGAACGGCCGTGTGTACAAAGCTGTGAGTGTGGAAGCAGTGCTCAGAACGCCAGAGCTTTGCACACGCTAACTTCTGTGTCCGTCTCTCTCTTGTAAGGGAATCGGATGTTTGTACCGTGCCCAGGTTTCCCCTAGGCCTGAGGCCGGTAACATATGCACCAATCACTTAAAACACCTGTGACCTGGTGCTGCCATTTTCTGCTGCTATACACTTTGAGTTGCTGCTATATTTTGAAATCATGCACTTTAGATCCACATAAAGCTGCTGTAGTTCTTGTGCAATACTTGTGAATGTAAATGTAAATATTTAAAATACCTTATCTTAGTTATTTCTTCCAGTTTTTTAAGTCTTAAGTTTTATTTCATACTTAACATAGTTATTTGTTATTCATGTTTCATTATATTACACACACCAAAACCTAAGTAACTGCATTTCGTTCTAATCATGTACGTGGTTTGAATGACAATAAAGCTGAGGCTGAGGCTGAGTCTGAGTCTGAGTCTCTGAGGCTGAGTAATAGACCATATGTTGTATGTTACTACCCACCTTCAATCACCATCATCATATCATGACTTTTACATTTATGGCATTTAGCAGATGCTGAAAAAAAACCTTAATCCAAGTAATTGAGGATTAGGGACATTCTGGTAAAGAATTTGACTTTTTGGATGGTTGCTGTGTACATTACCATGTTGTGTTTGGTGTAAATATCAAGAATACGAAATGTAATTTAAAAACATAATAAATAGCAAATAATGTAAATGCTTTAAAACTGCAGGTGAGGTGGGGACCTATAGACATTTGTAGGCGTATTAGGTAAAATATTCACTTATTTCACTTATGTATTACTATCTTTTCATTTTCATGTCAAAAACTGTTGAATTCTAAACTTAACATTTGAATTTATATCAGCATTCTGCCTTTTCATTTAAACACTTTGATTTTAGAAATGGCATGTTTTGAGAGAATAGATTTCATATTTCTTTTACGTTCGAGTAGGGATCAAACTCAAATAACAACAAACATCCTACTAAGGTTTACTTAGTGGTGTTAATAATTACGGGTTATGTGCCCTATCTAGTGCTCTCACTGTACACTAGCACGCTATTTGGAGTTGAACCCACACCCGTAGCTTTACCACACAGGAGTGTAGCTAAACTCTAACCGGCTTCTTCAGTCAGTTTAAATTATTAAGATTTGTTGTGTTTTACGACCGGTATTTTAACAAATATGCCTTTCCAGTATCCAAACGTGTACCGGGATGAAGCTGTGGTGAGAATTTCATTTTAGTGTATTTTGCGAAAAACCCTAGTTAGCTTAGCTATGCTAACTAGAATGAATAGATTCTGATTCTGATGTTAGCATCTGGCTAGCTAGATTAGCCAGTAATAGTAATGAATTAATGCTGGCGCTAGTGTTAGCTTAGCTTGGCAGCTGTCCGCTGCAAAGATACTTATTCATTTTTGCAAGTGAAATACGTTTATTAATTGTACTTAAATAAAGAACGAAAAAAATAGTTTCTAATGTTACTAATATTTTGGTGGGGTAATGACATCTTCTACATCTTTTTGTAGAAATAAATTAAACCCCTTAATAAACAATAAAAATAAATTAATTAATGAATTAATACATCCCTTTGTAGTCTTTAGCCAAAACGTTAAAATACATAAAAATGTGGATGGCCATAGCTATTTGGTAACAATAGTGCATGTGAGGGCTTTATTACATGTTAAGCTGGGGGTAATTCATATGTTGAATGTAGCAGATATGTTCACCATAATGACCTGAGTGATAAGGACTCATTACAGCCTGACCACTGGGTTGAAGTATCTCAGAAACAGAAAGTGTTGCTCTAAGGCAGCTGTGGTGAGTAACCACTGACAATGGTCTGAGGAGAGTTAATAGGTTGTATTGTGACCAAGACTTATTAATGCCAGATGACGTAAAGGTTATGTCACCTGGTACAGAACAACACAAGAGCTACTCTGGCCCATACAGTTGGACATGGAAATATTTAACTCTGCCCACCTTAAAGGGACTTTATAATTGAATAAAAATCAAGAAAAAACTTTTATACAAACAAGCAATTTTGATTTGAGCATCTAGTTCTTTTGACAAATGTCCATGTGCACTATTATTCAACTTCCAGCCTCAGTACTTGGTGGTTCCCCCTTTGTCTTGATAACACTCCTTTGGTTTGACTGCTTTTCTTAAAATCCAGCCAAAGTTCTATGGGATTTAAATCTAAAGACCAAGAAGGCTACTCCAATATATTACAGTACTGATTCCCTAACCAAGCGTTGGTTGACTTGCATGTGTACATCATCACTGAAACCAGCTCCATGCTTGACCGTGAAGACAGTATTCCTCTGATCATAAGCTAAACCTGTCTTGTGCCAGACCATTCGCTGATGGCCAGACAGTTCACGGTTTGATTTGTCATTCTATAGATCTGTGAATTTGTGTGGTAGGTGTAGCTTACCAAATAATGAATGTAAATAGCAGATAGGTTTACTTAGGTTTACTTAAGTGTTCGGTGAGCGCAACTATTTTCTTGTTTCTAGAAGCTTTTTATATGTTTTATTTATTAAACAAGTTGTTAAACTATTCCCAGGTAATTCATGTTGTGTATTAGGTCAATGGTTAAATAAAAAGGTGTGTGCTAGAGCTGTGATTTTGAAGATGTGCTATGTGTACATGACAGGTGGATGAGTACCATGGGCAGAAGGTTCCTGACCCATACAGCTGGCTGGAGGATCCAGATAGTGAAAAATCACAGGTAAAATCCCACCGCTTTACCTTTGAGAATATTTACCATGCAGTGAAACTGAGCCCAAACAGAGGCAATTGGGCAATTATGAGTATTATTGTGGTGGTATATTGGGTGCTTTTTTTTTTGTTGCTTTTCTTAAAAACTGTGTCTTTGCTAAAATGATTACATGTTTCACAGCTATATCATCTGTTAAGGGTGGGACTTTTCTGTCTGTGCAAAACATAGTGTAATTACGCAGGCAATTAACAGGAGTCAGAAAGAAAATGTGAACCTTGTATGCCTAAATATGAAACTTTTAGGTTTTTCTTTATAGGCTTCAAAAGTAACTTAATCAACCTTCAATTTCAATTTAGTCTGTAGATGTGGCACCATTAAAGCACGTTCAGTTACTAACTAGCAGCCTATTACAGGGTCTTAAAAGCTTAAGTTAAATTACAGAACTCCCAAACTTAACAATCTTTTCTTTCGCTCTTTCTTGTCCTTCTACAGGCATTTGTGAATGCTCAGAATCAGCTGACATTGCCTTTTCTGGAAGAGTGTCCCGTTCGAGAGGTCTTTAAAGAGCGCATGACAGAGCTCTATGATTACCCCAAATATAGCTGCCCTTTTAAACGAGGCAAAAGGTGGGTATGGCTGTTTAAAGACCTCCTGAAACTACTGACAATTATCCTGGGTAATCGTGCACAGTTAGCTCTTAAAAATAAAGTATGATATGTTGTATACAGTGATATAAAATGGCCAAAATCCTCTATCATGATATAGGTCATATCATCCAACCCTATTTTCAGTCTTGAAATTATTATTCTACTAATTCTTGTTGTTATTTTTTTATTTATTTTTTTACTAGGTATTTTCACTTCTATAACACAGGCCTGCAGAACCAAAGTGTTCTTTATGTTCAGGAGAACCTTAAAGCGGAACCAAAATTGTTTCTTGACCCGAACACTTTCTCGGATGATGGAACTGTAGCTTTGCAAGGTGCGTGGATATGTTTGTACAGTGTTTGTTTTGTGCTCCTTACGTAAAAATGAAAGATGCAATACATCCCAGTATCACAGTACATGTTCCGGTATGTGTAAAAGCAGTTTTTAGGCATAGGTCCTGGCTACTGGTTCCTGTTAAAATCAGAAGCCAGTTGATCCAAAAAGGGTTTAGTATGGTTGAAATCAGATCTTTGTATAGGCTGCTGAAGGTTTTTCACTGAAACCTGAAATCTTTTCATTTACTTTAGGCTATAAAGTACATGCTTTCTGTTTTAGTCATCGCCTTCACAAGCCCTTTATTTGCTTGGATTTGTGGTGCTTTAATATTATGTATTTAACACAGGTTATACCTTCTCGGAGGATGGCGAGTACATGGCGTATGGTGTTAGCGCGAGTGGCTCTGACTGGGTGGAGATCCGGTTCCTGCGAGTGGACGGAGCCGTTGCTCTGGATGACCGGCTTGAAAGAGTCAAGTTCAGCTGCATGGCCTGGACGCACGATGGAAAAGGGTTGTTCTACAATTCTTATCCAGAGCAGGAGGGCAAGAGTGATGGTACATAACACACACAGAGTGAGACACAAAGAGGACTGGAGTATTGTGGTTCATTCATCATCTGTATGCCTCACTCTCACTTTTCAGGTACAGAGACGTCTACCAACCTGAATCAGAAGCTGTACTATCATGTGTTAGGCACACCACAGTCTCAGGATGTACTGTGTGCTGAATTCCTTGAGGAGCCCAAGTGGATGAGTGGTGCTGAGGTAACACACCCACACACACACAGTTTTATGTACTGTACATATTGTTCATACTGTAACATCTGAGGGAGTGCGTGCTGTGTTTGCAGGTGTCAGACGATGGCCGCTATATATTGCTGTCTATCAGAGAAGGCTGTGACCCAGTGAACCGGTTATGGTATTGTGACCTCAACACTATTCAAAATGGTATTACAGGTAAGATGCTCTTCAGTCTGTAGTGGAAAGAAAGATGTGTTTGGCTTTTGTAGTTCAGCACTTGACCTGTGAGGCTACCAAGTCATGGAAGCTTATGCAGTTTAGAATTGTACAATTATGGACTAAACAGCACTTTATCTCAACAGGACTGTTGCCATGGGTGAAGCTGGTTGACAACTTTGACGCAGAGTACGAATACGTAACGAACGAAGGCTCTGTGTTTACGTTCAAAACGAATCTGGATGCCCCTCGCTACCGCCTCATCAACATAGACTTTGCCCAGCCATCACCCAGCCAATGGAAGGAGCTCATTCCTCAGCATGACAAAGACGTCTTAGGTGGGACTTTTTATTGTTGTTATTCTTTTGGCTGCTCCTTTGTAAATGTAAGCACTGGCACAATAGATCATTCTGGGATGCATACCTAATTTGGCACATTTTTTTATGCCGTATGCCCTTCCTGAAGCAGCCCTCCTTATTTTGTCCGGGCTTGGTACCTGCATTAAAAGTGTACCTCCCAATGGCTAGGTATAGCCAATCATGTCTGTTTAGATGCCTGATCAGTGGATTTTCAAACCCTGGATCTCAGCAGTAGTGGGGTAGTGTGATTATAGGGTAGGATTATAACATGAAATACTTAAAATAAAACTAATTTAATTTCATTTTTATCAACTGCTTTATTATGGTCAAGTTTACTGAGGGCGTGCACTCGTGTTAAAGGGGCGCGTGTTAAATACGGCCCTCCTCGGTCAATGTCGGGGTCTGCAGCCTTCAGGAGTGATATATCAGTGTAATGGGATATGACTAGATTGGGAGGAAAAATACAGTAGATTAATAGAATTTACTCTCACTGTAGTGGGATATTGCAAATTACATATTACATAGATATTATGCAAATTATACAGACATACTTTAAGTATCTATGACAACTGAAACACAGCTGTAATGTTTCACTTGTTTTATTGTTTCATTATTGTTCAAACAACAGTTACTAACTAACATGGTGTCACTTGCTTCACAATCCAATCCATGACCACTCTTGTGTAAACATTTCATTATGCATTAGCAGTTCTTTACAGCTCATACTGAAGCTTCTTGCACAATGTATTTCTTATGACAGCTTTAATTATAATTTTTATATCAGTGATTCATTGAACAACATTTTTTTCCATAGAGTTTGCCACCTGCACGCACTCCACTTCTATATTTGTGTGTTACCTCCATGATGTAAAGAACGTTTTGAAGATGTTCCGTCTGGAGTCAGGGGAGGAGCTGAAGACCTTTCCGCTGGACGTGGGATCCATTGTAGGCTTCACTGGTCGCAAGAAGGACTCTGAAATCTTCTACTATTTCACCTCTTTTCTCTCTCCAGGTGGGTTTAGGCAACAAACATTCTTATTTTGTGTATCACCGTCATCTGTTCATCTGTTTGTTTCACCAGTATGTCAAAAAAGTGCAGAGACCAGGGTCGAGAGCAACATAGTAAAACCATTTTAAACAGTTGACACAGTAAAGGACCTGGAAAAGATATTTAGATGTAATGATTTGTCTCCAGGAGACCAGATCTGTCCAGACTTTAATCTCTGTGGTTCTTTCTGGATGTAAAAGCTGCGCAGTAAAAAAGTAGAACAGGAAAAATATCCATACCTTTTAAACAACAGATGTTGGTCCCAGTAAAAACTTTTGAGATTGGATTGGATGGCAAAGAAGACAAACAAATGGATCCTTGACCAAATCGAAACTTACCCCTCACTTGAAACCCAATTAACTAAACGGAAACTCTCTTAATTTGGATGCATTATGAAAAGAACCAGGTCATTGGAAAAGACAATTATGCTTAAAAAAGAGGACGACCAGCAAAAGATGGATGGATACAGTTAAAAGGAATAATGGACAAGCCATTAGGAAGCCTGAAAACACAAACGGTAAACAGGATACTCTGGAAAAGCACTATCCATATGGTTGCCAGGAGTGAAAATCCACATGACTGCACTAGGTATCACAGAAGACAACTTAAGCCCTGTACTGTCATTTTACAGAAGAAGGTTCTGCGAACAAATCATAAAAGATGTGGTAAGGCGGTGGTTAGTGTACTTGCTCCTAAACTGTGGAACTGTGGAACAAGAAATACTGAAAGCATCCTCAATTAGCAATTTTAAAAAGCAGCTTCAAAATCTTTTATTTAGCTTTTATTTAGCATTTGTCTCACTGTGGTTTGTCGTTTTCTTTGTTAATTAATTCTACTTGAACTTGCTCTTTTTCAGCAATCATCTACCACTGTGATCTGACTAAAACTCCTCTACAGCCACACGTCTTCAGAGAGGTTAAAGTGAAGGGCTTCGACGCTGCAGACTACCAGACCTCACAGGTACCCCCAAATCGCACCTCACCTTTAACACACACTAAGCCTATAGCACAAGCACAAAACCATATGACGATTATTATTTTGTGTGCATGCAGGTCTTTTACCCCAGTAAAGATGGCACTCAGATCCCCATGTTTATTGTGCATAAGAAGGGAATTCAGCTAGATGGCTCCCATCCAGCCTTTCTCTACGGCTATGGCGGATTCAACATTTCCATAACACCCAGCTATAGGTAACTATCTCTACACACCCTCCTGATTAAATGTAGTCTGATGCAGCCAGATTGGTGCATTGTCCAGGGTATTTCTGCCTCACACCTAGTGTTTTAATAGTGACAAGACAAAAGGTTTCTTCATGCTGTAATGTGGTAAGGTGACAGGTTGTGTGGCGCTGTAGGCAAACGATGAGATATCAGGCTGATGTGAACCCTCTGATGGGACAAACAGAGGTGGCTGTTTTTGCTCGCTCTTAGCCTTTAAGGAATTACTCCAATTGATCCATTTAATTGCGTTTTATAAGCTCATTACACCTTTGGTAATTTAGGTAGTGATTTTACCTTCTTCGTGTTTTAGTCAGGTAGGAATGAATCCAGTATTCAGAGTATTGAGGTACCTGGACATGGAACATGTCATGTTTTTCCACAGACATTTACTGGGGCATGGATTGAACCCAGTTCACAAGGAGCTATATTGCCGGGCAGCACCCAGTTTGCACCACCTTACCATTTATGAGGTGTGTGTTGGTGTTGTCATTTAAGTAAGACTGTGTCTGTGTGTTTTGGTTCCAGCGTTTCCAGGCTCATGTTTGTGCGTCATCTGGGAGGAGTTTTAGCCGTAGCCAACATCAGAGGAGGAGGAGAGTATGGAGAAACATGGCACAAAGGTAACACACCTGCATTTATTCAAGCAGGATCAGGTCTAGCTAAAGTTTGCTATGAATTTAAATGCAAAAGAAATGCCACCAGGATGCGCCGTAGAACAATCCACCCTACAATGTGCAGAAAGGACCTTGTACTGGTAATCGATACTGGACACCTTTAGAGGTCTTCAGAGGCGCATGTTTGTAATGTTTTGGCTTCTCTTTGTGCAGACAAAAAACAAAACTAACATAAAATGTTAGGATCTAGGGTGTTTGTGTTTGATATTATTTCTCTGTCTGTCTGTAGGGGGGATGTTGGAGAACAAGCAGAACTGTTTCACGGATTTCCAGTGTGCAGCAGAGTATCTGATAAAGGAGGGCTATACCTCACCGAAAAAACTCACCATCAATGGAGGCTCCAATGGAGGCCTGCTCGTGGGTACGCCACACCCTCACACACACCTTTAACTCGTTCTGGAACCTTACTGTGCATCTCTGCACACGTTCCTCATCAGGAGTGAATGCACATTTTACAGTCTTATGCAAAGGTTTTAAGTGACCACTCATTCTCCACAGGAAACAAACACCTGCACAAGTGTTTATTTGCTTCATGTAGGATGAAGGATGTGTGGATTTACATGTATCCTGACATGTAATTCATATTTTTCTCCTCTTTCATCTGTGTGTGTGTGTGTGTTTAGCGGCATGTGTAAATCAGAGGCCTGATCTGTTTGGCTGTGCTGTTGCTCAGGTTGGTGTGATGGACATGCTTAAGTTCCATAAGTTTACCATAGGCCACGCCTGGACTACTGACTTTGGTTGCTCTGAAAATAAAGAGCAGTTCGGCTGTCTAATCGAGTGAGTACAATGAACGATTCCTTTCGGCTGCTCCTGTACACACATTTAAAAAAGTGCAAAGGACAAACTTTTACTCCTAAATTTCACTTGGGTAGCACACAGAGACAGAGGGAATTGCATTTCTTGCACAAGTTTATTTTGGAGTAATAAGAATCACTCACCAATAAAGAATCAATGTTTTATTTTTGTAAACCTCATACTAAGAAGCTTCCAAGTGCTTCGTGTGTGTGGGATCTGGCTATGACTAAATGCTCTATGTCGTTACTGTAATTTCCAAAAATCTAAACTCTGAAGGCACCATTTGACACCCTTTTCATTATAGGTACTCTCCTCTTCACAATATCCGGATCCCAGAGGGCAACGGCGTCCAGTACCCGGCTGTGTTGTTGTTAACCGGTGACCATGACGACCGCGTGGTGCCTCTGCACTCTCTGAAGTACATAGCCACCCTGCAGCACGTTATTGGTCGCTGGCCTGGCCAGTCCAACCCACTGTTTATTTACGTGGACACAAAGTCTGGGCACGGTGCCGGTAAGCCCACCAGCAAGGTGATCCAGGAGGTGTCTGACACCTACGCCTTCATCGCCCGCTGCCTGGATCTCAGCTGGGTCGATTAACGAAAACACAGAAGACGCTGATCCAGGGACATAATTGCTGCTTTTCATTTCAGTTTCCCCCTCACTTTCAGCCTTTCTTTCTCTTTTTCTTTTTTTGTCCGATTTCACCCTTCCCTTGTCCCCTGCTAAGATTCCTTGATCCACCTTCTTTTATTTCTTTGTGCTTTTTGGCTTTTCTCTGTCACTACTTCTCATATTTATATTCTTTCCATCTTTCTCTTATTCTCTCTCTTTCTCTCACTCCCTTTTACTTTCTGTTCCTCCTTCATCTGTGCTCTCTTTTCCTTTTCTCTGTTTCTTCTTCCAGGCATTAGTTCCACTGTTCCTCCTCCATCCCGAGTTACATTTCTTCATACGTCAAGTATACAGCAGCTGAGAGACAGACAGAGAGATTGGTTAGGTGGTGTTATTTTTTTATACATTTCATATCATTAATAACATCATCCAGGATTCTACCTGAAATCTTACAGCTATAATGTCTTTAGGCCACTTTGTACAGACTGGTAATTTTATTCCTAGCTTTATAAAGTCAGTCAGATCATCTTTAATTACAGATTAATTTGACCGGATGGACGTGTTAGTTATATGTTCACATGCTACCTCCAAATGTATGCAGTTGTGTTTTTATCTTTAAAAGGGAAAAAACACCAATAAGATGAAACAGAACACATGTATAATAAACAGGATGTCTTTTGGAATCCATGTGATTGATGTGTTATTTTTGTAAAAATGTATGTGCAGGTTGTCATGTCCTGCGATTTTGAAAAAGATGAAACAGCTGACTGTTTCTGGGGTCAGGTTCGAATCTCAGCGATGCTATTGGCCGGCCGGACGTCTACACAGACATTATTGGCTATGTCTAAGTGGAGCTGTCCAAACCCTGGGATGGATTGCTTCCCTGTCCAGGGTATTTCAGCCCTGCGTGCTCAGTGTTACCTGCCATGACCTTCACTAGTTTAAAATAAAAAATATTGGTGACTATTTAATTTGTAATTTATCACTTTTATATCCACTATGGTTGCTGAAGTGTCTTGCTTATCAGGGTTTTTCGGTAGAATCTGTAAAGTTGTTTTGAGACAATGTTATTGTGAACAGCGTCACGCCAATAAAATTCACTTGATTTGAGGTGTTGTGGTTACAGTTTGTGACCACACTGTGGCAGCACAGCGCCTCAGTTAAATGCACAATAATGAAACTGTTAATAGTTACTGTTGATGTTTATACGACTTAATAGTTTTATGCTAACCTAAAGTATTACGCCATTTAGAAACACACACTATATACTAAATACACACGTTCCCCCTCCCCAATATATATTGTGATTATGGGCTTGGTCTACATACATTTGGGCGTGTAGTGACTGTTTTAGTTTAGTAAATGTGATCTTGAGTGGGTTTTGTGGAGAAGCTTGTAGTGGTCTCTCACACTGACTTTACAGTAGCACACATAATTGCTGCAGCTCTGTTTACTCATGTGTGGAATCCCAAATGGAAACATGATTTTAAATTCCAGTCAGTCAGGAAGTGCATTATTAGATGCATATGGAGCCATTTCCATTAGTCAGACCCTACAAGTAAACCATATATATTATACAAGCAAAAGTATTTGGACAGATGTCCATAAGGTTGTTGGGCAAAACCATGGATACTTGTATGCTGCTATAACAGAAGAAGAACTGGTCTGACATTAATTGCAAGCTGCAATAAAGTATGGTGAAGAAGATATGATCTTGAGCTGTTGTTGGAGTTGAGTGTTTTGGTTTCAGTAAAGGACCATTCTGATGCTGCACAGTAACATTTTGGAGATCTGTTTCTAGATCTATTTGAAGATCTGTTTTTTCAATTTTGTGGCAACAGTTTAGGGTGTTCTTATCTAATTTTGCATTCCAGCTCTTCCACGCACAAAATAAGCTTTGTAAAAAAAAAAAAATGTTTGGTAAACTTGACTGCTTTGTAAACTTGACAGCCTTGTACAAAGCTTTAACCGCAACCCAATTCAATATTTTAGAGTAAATTTGAACAACTCATTCAAGACAGCCTTTATTACCCAGTATTAGTAACCAATCAGTGCTTTGTGGTTTATGTGAAGTTTCCCTGTAGTCATATTTCAAAATGTAGTGAAACATAGCTGAAGGCCTTGAAAGTAACATGGACGTGTGCTAGGATTCTATTACACCAGTCCACCTCTGCTGGGCACTCAACAGGCATGATTAACCAACCAAAACTTAAAAACTTCACTCCAACCCCAAATGTTATTCTTCACAAATGCAGGCATGACGGGCTCTTTGCTAGCCTGTTTGGTTGGAAATGGAAAACACAAACTTCTGTTGAACTTCATAACCACTACAGCCAAACCCTTACTACATGCACTTTTCATATAAACATGCAGTAAAAGGTGAATAGAGTGCACCCACAGCGGTGGTATTCAGACGCACCATATCACCCAACACCAGCAGCTCTGGTTCTTCTAAGAAACATTTTCTCTTCATCCGGCTATTCTCACACGCTGTTCTTATATTTCACTGCAGCTATTAAATATTCATGGTTGGAAAATTCCCTTGAATTCAAACTGATAACGGATAACAGACGTCGTCTCTGACCCGGTCTGCTTCAAAAGAGGTTGAAAGCTGGGTAGTGTGAACGCTAAAAAATTTACTAATTTTAGGAATCTCTGTGTGTGATTATTTTTTACTTATTTTTATTTTCATGACCTGATGGCATCTGAGGATAAAGATCATGGCTCTCAACTTTCATCCAGGTGAGTCCAACCCATTTAAACATCTGCATTCCTAAAAATAAAAGTACTTCCCTAGCTTACCGATCAGGCTGAACAATTCTGATGACCAATATTCACCAATACTGACATCTTGAGACTGGATCAACGTGTTTTTGAAAGCTTCTCCTGCTAAGTTGTTCTAAATGTTACAGGTGTGGTGGTAGTGTGAGTTCATATGACAGTGTCACATCAGGCAGCACATTTATAACATACAATGACAGTGATAATATAGTAGGTTGGATTTTGAAAAATGTAAAATCAGACCTAGGCCTGATCCAATAATAATACATTTGCTATCATGCTGTAGTAGAAACCAGTGACCTTCTGATTACTACTCCAGTACCCTTAATTTTACCTTGTGACTGGAGGCAAAGATTGAGCTCAGTAGCTTAGAACCCAGGTTGTTGTACTGCATCCACTCTACCAGTGTCCCCACTGTGCCAACCAATAAAACAGAATAAAACATAGATCCTAAAACATTGAGATTAATGATAAAGGAAAGGGTGAATGAATGAAGAGATGGATAGTGAATGGAAGGTGGAAGAAGGGGAATTGAAGAAAAGGAAAACAAAGAAAAGGAAAAGATAGTTTGATGGATGGATGAATGAAAGCTAAACATATAAAACATTGTGCACTTCATCCTGCTAGCGCTGTAATTAACGCTGTATTTCTGAACACTGGGAATTGACTACTGCAGGCGAAGGTTTGCTGTGCTGTTTGCTGCTCTGTAGCTTGGCTTGTGACTTACCTTCTGGCCAGTTCCCATGGCTACAAACATGGAGGTTAGGCATAATGAGGTGTTAATGTATTTTTCATACCATGACGCTTTAGGTCAGGGTTCCTCAGCTCCTGGACACCTGCTGCTCTGCAGAGCTCTACATTTTTCCAGCTTTTAAAAACTGTGTTAGGTGTGTTGGGAGCAGGAAAGTCCTAAAGCTGTCCAGAGCAATAGGGCTTTTACTATGTAGGTAGGTTAGATCAGGTGATTTGGAAGCAAAGAAAGCACTGCAGGACAGTGAGTCTCCAAGACTGAAGTTGAGAAGAAGCAGGTGCATTAGCAACAGTAAAAAATGTTAAGCTAACAAGGGCAGCACATGGGTTGAAGTTGAGTTGAAAAAAAAAGGAAAAATTTATTAATTTATTTAAATTAAAAGGTAAGTTTATTTTTTTTATTAAAACTTACATTGTTCGAAATGTTTACAACTGTTTTTGTAGTGATCATTTAAATAAAAATAGTGACCAATGTATAAGACTAAATAACTTGGAGTTAAAAAACCCCTACTTTAGATAAGCATGTTGAGCAGTACATGATGATGAGAGATCAATCCTGTCTAATCCAATTTTCTTTAAAAAAAAATATTTTCTCTCAATTTTCTCTCTCTCTCTCTCTCTCTCTCTCTCAAGATTCAAAGTAGCTTTATTGGCATGACTGTAAAAAAAAAAAACAATGTTGCCAAAGCATTACAACGATAATAAAATTATAAAATTACAAAGGAAGCAAAAGATGACAGTAAATAAATAAACAATAAAAATGAATACAAATAAAATAATAAAAAACAATAAACAATAAAAAATATTTTAGCAAATTTACAGACAATATATAATTGTATTCTATAAACATATGTATCGCTCTCTCTCTCTCTCTCTCTCTCTCTCTCACACACACACACAATTTTTATTTTGTTTTATAGGTATTCTTATTTCCATCCTGACCACTATGTGTATAAACGATTTAGATCAGTTCAAATTAAAGCATCACATCACACACACACAATAAACTTTTCCCCTTACTGCATCATATGTTTGTGTACTTTGTATAGTTTGTGTTGTTTGATCTGTTGTTGACATTGTTGTTGTGCTTGTGCAACATTTCTTGTACTATTTATATTTACATTTCTATGTATGTACACCAATTCCAGTTAAATTCCAGGCGCACTTGGCCAATGAAGTTATTCTGATTCTGCTCATAATGCATACAGACAGCCTTTAAAGACTGTCGCCATGGTTACCTTTAGTCTTTTCTCTGCATACGTAACAATGACGACGTCATGATGCTCCGACTATTGCGCTACATAACAGACGCCGCATATGGTAACCATGGTAACTGCGAATCCTGTTCCTGTTCTCTACGTGCGCTATGGGGATTAGGACACGGCCCATGGAACAGCATATAGAACAGGCCAGCTGAACAGTATTTCGGATCAGTACATGTTACCAGAGCTGTTCTCACTGAGTAATGTAAACATGGATGTTTGGTCTGGAGTGTAGTTATGAGGTACATGTCTGTTACAAAGTAAAAATCATAAATCATTATACATCATATAATCCCCTCTTTTTAAAATCTGCTTTAATTTAAGGTTTACAAAGTAATTTAAGAAAAACTGTTATTTATAAGGGCATTATATATAACTTAGCAAACAAAAAACAAAAACAGATTTTTTTATGGATTTTTTGTTAAAAAAGATTTTTTGTTAATTGATATTTATGGATTTTTGTGCAAAATGTGCATTAAATTATGCATTACTTTAAAAACGTATTTCTCTGTTTTTCCTTTTAGAGTCCTTTTATCTGCTCCAGTCAGAAATCTGTTGTTTGCATTAGAATGAAACTAAAACTCAAAAAACCCTATTAAACATTACTCTTAAAAAGAGAACTAAAACTACTCTTTCAGAATTATTCTACCTTTTTCAGTCTAAATTGTCTTGTTTCCATTAAACATTTTTAAAGTCATTTATATTAAATTACAATTATAACATTTAAATTTAAATTAAATGTGTTTTTGTCAAATAAAACATTTAATGCTAAGATGCTTCATTTTGCTCCCAAAAAGCTTTATAATAATTCATAATCATTTGAAACAAACATGTTGCTTGTTTACTATTTTTTAAATCATGTATTCTTAGTAAGATTTTCTTTGAATCTGCTTCAGTCTGGATTTAGTTGTTTGCTTAGCTGAACAACGAAAAAGTCTCTATTTTCCATTTCTTTTAAATTTAAAGGGAAGTTTAAAAAATAAAATAAAACCTTTCACCTTTTAAAATGCTAAAATCTATTGTCGTGATAATTAAATTATAAATAATGACACTCGTATCTAATATAGGCTAAATTCACTGATGATCTCTATTAATCAGTTTTATTTTGTCTTTATAAATTAGAATTTAAACTATTTAATTGTGCTAAAACCTTTTTTTTATTGTTAATTGTGCTTAAAAGGGAGTCTTTTTATGTTAGTTTTGGTATCTAAATATTGATTAGTTAATTACATCTTATTTGTAAAATTATCTTAAATTGTCATTTCTGAATCAGCCAGTTTTGAATTTGGCTAGATTATTTATTGTCATTTGCTTTCTTTAAACCAAATAACTAATTAAATAAATATTTAATAATGATAACATTCTTTCAAAAAGGAAAAAGCTGTACATACTTCACCAGCAATCAGATTTAATAAGAAATCACACCAGGTTTAAACTAAAGTTTAAGAGTGCAAAAGGTAAGAGTTCAGATTTTGCACTTTTTTATTATGTATTAAATAGAAATTTCTTACCTTATATAATTGGAAAAAAAGAACATTAAAAAGAAAAAACGATTTGGATCTCTCAGATGGGTTTAGTGATTGGTTTTTAAAGATCAGCATGGTAAAAATACATGCACTGAAACAAACTTTCTCACCCGACCGTGGGGTGGTGTTGGGGTGGGGGTTGGTGGTGTTAGACAGTTGTGGGATTCCTCAGGTCATAGATGGGGTGAGGTTTAGCCTCTGGGGGTGTTGGGTA